>NC_064418.1:50865000-51165000 GCF_023375975.1 Astyanax mexicanus | reverse complement strand
TAGGTTCAGGTTTAACCTCAGCTTGAGATCTGACCTTAGGTTTAGGGTCAGGTTTAACCTCAGGTTTGGGCTCGACTTCATCTTTAATTGCAGGTTTGATCTCAGGTTTAACTACAGATTTCAGTTCAGGTTTAACTTCAGTTTTAGGTTCAAATCTGACTTTAGTTTTAGGCTCTGGTTCCACTTCAGGCTTGACCTCAGGTTTAGGTTCAAGCTGAACCTCATGTTTAGATTCAGGCTTGACCTCAGGTTTACTTTTAGGTTTGACCTTAGCTTTTGGCTCAGGCTTGACCTCAGGTTTAGGTTCAGGCTTGACCTCAGCTTTTGGCTCAGGCTTGACCTCAGGTTTACTTTTAGGTTTGACCTTAGCTTTTGGCTCAGGCTTGACCTCAGGTTTAGGTTCAGGCTTGACCTCAGCTTTTGGCTCAGGCTTGACCTCAGGTTTAGGTTCAGGCTTGACCTCAGCTTTTGGCTCAGGCTTGACCTCAGGTTTAGGTTCTGGTATGACCTCAGCTTTCTCCCTAGATGTTACCTCAGGTTTAGGCTCAGATTTAACTTCAGGTTTAGTCTCAATTTTAACATCATGTTCAGGTTCAAGTTTGGACTCGGCTTTTGGCTCTGTAATAACCTGTTCTGGCTTAAATTTATTCTCAGGTTTAGATTCAGGTTTGACTTTGACTTTCTGCATAGGTGTTACTTCAGGTTTAGGCTCAGGTTTAACTTCAGGTTTAGTCTCAATTTTAACTTCATGTTTAGATTCAAGTTTAGACTTATCTTCGGCTTTAGGCTCAAAGGTTACATCTTTTCTTTGAGGCAAGATCTCTTCTTTTATAAGAATAAGTTCTTCAGTCTTCTTCTCAGACAGTATTTCTATAGTTTCTTCTTTTTTGACAGCAGATATGAAGATGTCTTTCTTCTGAGGAACTTCTTCTATTTTAAGGACAGTTAAAACTTCTTCTTTCACTTCTTTCTTCTGGATGGATACAGAGGTTTGGACGTCCAGCTTCTTGGAAGATTCTTGGACTTTAAGAGAATATTTGGATTAAAGATAAAATGCTTCAGATTGCATTTTTAAGAGTTTTTAACCCAAAACAAGAAATGCAAGAAATAAGAGACAGAAGACATTAAGAGTAAAAGGACACAGTGCCACTGAAAGATGGTGAGAAGATTTCTCGGTAAGAGCGTGGCAGATAAGAGATAAGACACAACAACACAAAAACACAAACAGAGATAAAGATCTACTGACGCACAACATGAACCGATACCTTTCTGAGGTTCTACCTCCTGAAGAACCACAGTGACGGGTTTGGGTTCTGGTTTGGGTTCTGGTTTGGGTTCAGGTTCTGATGGAGCTGGTTTTTGTATTTCTTCCACCACAAGAACTTAAAACGACATGAATTTTGGTTTTAATTCACTTTTAAACGAGACACACAGAAACACACAGAACCAGAACACACACTTCCAAACCGGAAGCCAGACAAACACACAGATAAGAAGATTAAAGGATGAGTAAGATAAGAAGATGAGTAAAGATGAGTAAGACTGAGATACAAACAGTACCTTTAGATGGAGGCCTTGGTTCTTCCTTCACTTTAGGTTTAGGTTCAGGTTTAACCTCAGGTTTAGGCTTCACTTCAGGTTTAGGTTTGATTTCAGCCTTTGGTTCAGGCTTAACCTCAGGTTCAGGCTTAACCTCAGGTTTAGGTTTAACCTCAGGCTTAACCGCAGGTTTAGGTTCAGGCTTAACCGCAGGTTTAGGTTCAGGCTTAACCTCAGGTTTAGGTTCAGGCTTAACCTCAGGTTTTGGCACAGGCTTAACCTCAGGTTTAGGTTCAGGTTTGACCTCAGGTTTAGGTTCAGGCTTAACCTCAGGTTTAGGTTCAGGTTTGACCTCAGGTTTAGGTTCAGGTTTGACCTCAGGTTTAGGTTCAGGCTTAACCTCAGGTTTAGGTTCAGGTTTGACCTCAGGTTTAGGTTCAGGCTTAACCTCAGGTTTAGGTTCAAGTTTGACTTCAGGTTTTGGCACAGGCTTAACCTCAGGTTTAGGTTCAGGCTTAACCTCAGGTTTAGGTTCAGGCTTAACCTCAGGTTTAGGTTCAGGTTTGACCTCAGGTTTAGGTTCAGGCTTAACCTCAGGTTTAGGTTCAAGTTTGACTTCAGGTTTTGGCACAGGCTTGACTTCAGGTTTAGGTTCAGGCTTGACTTCAGGTTTTGGCACAGGCTTAACCTCAGGTTTAGGTTCAGGCTTAACCTCAGGTTTAGGTTCAGGCTTGACTTCAGGTTTTGGCACAGGCTTAACCTCAGGTTTAGGTTCAGGCTTGACTTCAGGTTTTGGCACAGGCTTAACCTCAGGTTTTGGCACAGGCTTAACCTCAGGTTTAGGTTCAGGTTTTGGCACAGGCTTAACCTCAGGTTTTGGCTCAGGCTTGACTTCAGGTTTTGGCACAGGTTTAACCTCAGGTTTAGGTTCAGGCTTGACTTCAGGTTTTGGCATAGGCTTAACCTCAGGTTTAGGTTCAGGCTTAATCTCAGGTTTAAGCACGGGAGCAACAGGTTTCACTTCCTCTGGCTTCTTGGGGGGTTCTTGTACTTTGAAAGAATATTTAAATTAAAGAAAATGCAAAACATTGCACTGTTTTTAGAGCTTATTTTAACCCAAACTCAGGTTTACGGTGCAGAAATGTAAGATAAGACAATAAAAGAAGAAAATGCCACTAAAAGATCACTGTGTTTCAATAAGAGCGTGGCAGATAAGAGGAAAGTACAACACAGACACTTAAAACACACAAAAATACTGATAAAAATGATCTAGTACCTTTCTTAGGTTCTACTTCTTGAGGTACCACAGCAGGTTTGGGTTCAGGTTTGGCTGGAACTGCTTTAGGTGGTTCTGGTACAGCTGGTTTGGGTTTCTCTGGTTTCTTTTCCTCCACATGAACTTTAAAATCACATTTTAAAATTGGTTTTAATTCAAATAAAATATTTAAAGATGCACCAATCGAGCATAACATCATGACCTATCCTTTATCCTTGTTTCTACACTTTTTATCTGTTTCTGCTCCACTGATCAGGCTTAGGCTTAGGCTTATCCTTAAGTTTTTTAGCTTTAGGCTTCAGATTTTGCTTTAGGTTTGACTACAGGCTTCAGCTCAGACATAACCTCAAGTTTAGGCTAAACCTCAGACTTAGGCTCAGGCTTAACCTTAGGTTTATGCTTAAGCTCAGGCTTAATCTCAGGTTTTGCTTTAGGGTTAACCTCAGGTTTGAGCTCAGGATTAACTTTAGGTTTAGGTTTAACCTCAGGGTTTTCTTGTATGTTTGACTACAGGTTTAGGCTTAACCTCAGTTTTAGGTTCGACATCAGGTTTATGCTCAGGCTTAACCTCAGGTTTAGGTTTGACATTAGGTTTTGACTTAGAATTAAATTCAGGTTTTGGCTCGGGCTAAACCTTAAGTTTAGGGTAAACCTCAGTCTTAGGCTCAGGCTTAACCTCAGGGTTAGGCTTAAGATCAGGCTTAATCTCAGGTTTTGCTTTAGGGTTAACCTCAGGTTTGGGCTAAGATTTAACTTCAGGTTTAGGTTTGAAGTCAGGTTTTGGTTTAGGCCTTACCTCAGGCGTAACCTCAGGTTTGAGCTCAGGATTAACCTCAGATTTAGGTTTAACCTCAGGTTTTGCTTGTATTTTTGATTAAAGGCTTAGGCTTAACCTCAGTTTTAGGTTTGACATTAGGCTTAGGCTCAGGGTTAATGTCAGGTTTAGATTTGACATTAGGTTTTGACTCAGGATTAACTTCAGGTTTTGGCTCAGGCTTAACCTCAAGCTTAACCTTAGATTTTGCTTTAGGCCTAACCTCGTGTTTGGGCTCAGGATTAATATCAGGCTTGGGTCAGGCTTAACCTCAGGTTTAAATTCAGGTTTGGGGTCAGGCTTAATCCTAAAATGGTCTTAATGTTATGGCTGATTGGTGTAAATGGAAACAGTAGAACATACAACAACAACAGAACGGGAAAAACTCAACAAAATGCCACTTTAAGATCATGAGTTTTAAGAAGAATGTGGCAGATAAGAAGACAGAAAAACACAGACAAAAAACAACATAAAAAAAACTATCTAGTACCTTTCTGAGGTTCTACTTCTTGAGGAACCACAGCAGGTTTGGGTTCAGGTTTGGCTGGAACTGGTTTAGGTGGTTCTGGTACAGCTGGTTTGGGTTTTTCTGGTTTCTTTTCCTCCACGTGAACTTTAAAATCATATTTATTTTGTTTTTAATTCAATTTTAAAGTTTAAAAAACTGAAGACAACACATAAAACTAATTTTTAGAGTATATCAACCCAAAGTCAACAGACGGTACAAAAAAACACGGAACAACAACATTAAGACAGCAAAATGCCACTTTAAGATTGAGCATATGATATTTAGGGTAAGAGCGTGGCAGGACAAGTTAAGAGGACGACAAACAAACAAACAAACAAAAAAACATTAAAAACAAAGATAAAAACATACAACATGATCTAGTACCTTTCTTAGGTTCTACTTCTTGAGGAACCACAGCAGGTTTGGGTTCAGGTTTGGCTGGAACTGGTTTAGGTGGTTCTGGTACAGCTGGTTTGGGTTTCTCTGGTTTCTTTTCCTCCACGTGAACTTTAAAATCACATTCATTTTGGTTTTAATTCACTTTTAAAAGGTAAAACGACTAAAGATAATGCATTAAGCATTAATTTACGGGTTTATCAACCCTAAGTTAGTACAATAAAATGCCACTGTGAGATATCGCTGAAGATTTGGGTTGTTAAGAGCATGGCAGGACAAGTTAAGAGGACAGTACAACACAAAAACACATACACACAAAAAAAGAACTAGAAAAGCTAGAACAAACAAACATTTAACACATAAAAACATGATTTAGTACCTTTCTTAGGTTCTACTTCTTGAGGAACCACAGCAGGTTTTGGTTCAGGTTTGGCTGGAACTGCTTTAGGAGGTTCTGGTGCAGCTGGTTTTGGTTTCTCTGGTTTCTTTTCCTCCACGTGAACTTAAAATCACATTTAATTTTGTTTTAATTCACTTTTAAAAGGTAAAACGACTAAAGGTAATGCATTAAACTGCATTGATATACAGGTTTACCAACCCAAAGTTGGCACAAGAAAATGGCACTGTGGGATCATTGGAGATTTGGATTGGAGATCATAATGGACATTTATTTTAGTTTTAATTCTAATTTTAAGGTAAAAAAAATTAAAGGTAATGGAATCAGTAGACAGTACACAAAACTTAAGACTGCAAGGATTCAACAAAACAAAAAATAAAATGCCACTGTTAAAAATAATTATTAAGTAAGAGCGTGGCAGATAAGAAGACAGTACAACCCAGACACATAAAAACACAAAATAAAATCTACAAACATAAAAAAACAGACAGTATGATCTAGTACCTTTCTGAGGTTCTACCTCCTTAGGAACCACAGCAGGTTTGGGTTCAGGTTTGGCTGGAACTGCTTTAGGTGGTTCTGGTACAGCTGGTTTGGGTTTCTCTGGTTTCTTTTCCTCCACATGAACTTTAAAATCACATTTTTTTTGCTTTTAATTCCATTTTAAAGCTTAAAGAATTAAAAACAATGCATTACACTGCATCATTTTGGTTTTAAATGTAAAAGCATTGGCATCAAACCCAAAGTACATGAAATACTGGACAATACAGACAATAATGAACAATAAAAGCCACTAAAAATCATGTTTTACCCATAAGAACGTGGCTGTTCATCATTAAGATCAACATATATTTTTAACAAACTAGTACCTTTTTGAGGAGCTACGTCTTTAGGAACTGGAGCGATCTGCTCAGGTTTGGTTGGTTCTGGTCTCGGAGGTTCTGGTTCAGCAGGTTTTGCTTTCTTGGCTTCGACAGGAACTTAAAAGAACAGCATTTTACTTTTAATTCAAATATTAAGATTTTTTATAATAAAACAGGAACAGCGACAGAGAAGACAAACAAACTCTTCCAAATCGGAAGTAATACAGACATACAGACAACAGACAAATTTAAAACAAACAAAAATTACACTGAAAATAGTTTTGCTTGTTGACATTAATTAAGAAAAATGACAAGGAGACAAACAGAAGTTTCCAAATGGGAAGAAACACTGAAAATACAGACAACAGACGGATTAAAAACACACAAACAGAAAAAAAAAACTAAAAATAAAACTTGTGACAAACACTAACTTTGGTTATTTTGGTTTTAATTTCACATATAAACGCACAAGATTAAAGATATTAAAGAGCGTGCTTTAAAAAGAAGCACTAAAAACAAAAATTACAAGTGCTAAACTAACAAACAAAACTAAAAATGACACTTCCTAAAATATCGGAAGCAACACAAACATACAGGTCACAGATTAAAATGTTTAAAGCAGACAAAAACAAACAAACAAACAAACAAAAAAAACATAGTTAAAACATGAAAGACAAACAGGAAAGTATTAGTACTCATTAATGCATTAAAGCATGTGCATAAAATAGCACTGCTTTATATGTCCTTATTAAAAATTAAGATTTTGTCCCCAATTCAAGTTCACATATATTTGGGACAGTGACAAAAATAACAAAGACAAAAAACAAACAGACTTAGTTAAAAGTAAACAAACAAAACAACTTTTAAAGGTTAAAAGTGAGATAAAACACGAGAAACAAACACTAACTTTGGTTATTTTGGTTTAAATTCAGACTTGTATGTAAATGCTACACATAAAAATAATTAAAGACAACAAGTTCTGTTTTTATAAAAGATAAAGATTCACAAAAATGACAAACGCTTCCAAATCGGAAGCAACACAGACATACAGACAAACAGAAAAGCGTTAAAAACTGGAGACAGACACTACCTTTAGCTGGAGGCGCCTCAGGTACTTTCACAGGTACAGGTTCAGGTGCTGCTTTCACCTTGGCCTCGGGTTTAGGCTCAGGTTTAAGCTCAGGTTTGGGTTCAGGTTTGGGTTCGGCTGCTGTCGGGGGTTTAGGTGTCGGTTCTTTGGGTTTGGGTTCAGGAACCACTGGAGCTACAGGTTCAGGTGCTTTATTAATACAATATAAAGAGTTTTTATTAGTAATAAAAGGAAATAAAACATGGAAGATTTAAGATTTTAGATTTAAGACAAAACAAACATGATAATATATACATAGACGTGAGTTTTTGACAGCTTTTTAGAGACCAATTACGGCCAAAACAGACAAAACAGACAAAAAGGATTAAAAAGACAAAAAGTTTAAATAAAATAAGACAGAGAATAATAAAACAGAAACAAACGCAGATTACAAAAAACAACAAGACAAGACAAGACAAGACAAAACAAGACAAGACAAGACAAGACAAGTCAAAACAAGATGAGTAGATACAGTAATAGATTATTAAAAACATGAGAAAATGTTCACAAATGTTTGAATAGGAAGTTATAATAAAAGGAAGAAAGTACAACATTGTTAAAAGACGAATACAGACATGCACAAAATATATACATATATTACACATATATACACATATAACACAACAAACACAATAATATTTTGTTTAAAGACGTGTAAAAACATAAATATTACATAAATACAGATAAACCCACACAATAAAATACCTTTCTTTGGAGGAACTGGAGCTGGTTGAGGAGCAGCTTCTTCTTTACGTTCTTTTAAGATATTAAAAGTAGGATTTTTACTAAATAACCCATTTTTATTTGACAATTTCAGACATACTCAACAGATGAATGAACAGATTGCAACAGATAAAGAGTGTAAATGACAAAAAAACAGAACAGAACATCCCACAGACAAGATAAAGACAAAATACAGACTAAAAACAAGATAAAAATTAAAGATAAGATAAAAACTAAAGACAAAACATCAAAAGATCAATAGACGAACATTCACACACTGAAAGGTGAACTGTACCTTTAGGCGTGGGCCGTTCTTTCGGTTCCTCCACCTTTACCGGTGTGATTTTTTCCTCCACTGCTTTTGGCTTGGCTTCAGGTACTTAAAAATACGTTTTTATGATCAGTTAAAAACTTAAGTGTGTTTAGAAAGTTTTCGTTAATGTGACCATACAATGCAAAATTCTGTTTACACACATCATATTTAAGAAGTTAAGAAATTTAAGAGACAAAAACAGACAAAAACACAAATATACAGACAAAGATATACAGATAAAGATACAGAAATCCTGTAGATTCAGACAGAAATAGAAAGAAAAGAGAAATGTGCAACACAACAGAACAATAGAACAACAGAACAATAGAACAATAGAACAATAGAACAAATGAATAACACAACACTGTAGAACACAGCTGTATATCTCAATACCTCTGGTTGGAGTTAATTCCTTCTCCTCTACTAGTTTGCGTTTCTCCTCTGGGATCTTCTCAGCCTCGGGAACTTAAAAGAACAATTAAAATAAAATAAGATAAAATAAGATAAAATAATCCCTGATTAATCCCACAGTGGAGAAATGAGTGTAACATCACATCAGCACAGATGACAGAACGAGGAAAAACACAAGAAAATACACAAAAACAATTTATACAAACAAAAAAAAAAACAAAGAAAGAAAGAAACAAAGGAAGCGTAAAAACTACAATATATAAATCTAAAAGTACATTTAAAAAATAAAATTTCATGTTGTTCTGAATATATATATATATATATATATATATATATATATATATATATATAATATAAATTAAGTGTAAAACTGAATTATTCAGCAGATTTCACCAGAAATTAACGATGCAACATGTCATGATATTAATACTGAAATCTGGGGAAAAAAAATATATTTTGGAAAAATATATTCAGCCTCTTGGGGATAATAACGATGTGATAACTGTGCATTTGGAAGATGATATATTGTAAAATTTGTGTGTTTATAATATTACAGGTGAGGTGCTAGACTAGTACTGTCTGTGTGTTTATCAGATAATACTCTATAATAAAAATGTCTGATAAAAATATGTAAAAATGTGTTTCCAACAGTTTATCTTTTTATCTGCTAAAAAGGTGTTTAAAATAAAAGTAACACACCTGTTACAAAGTTACCTGTTACATCAGTTAAAAGGTTAAGTGTGTTAAGTTAAGTGGCTGTTAATGTGACCTAAATGGAAAATTGTATTTACAGACATCAGATTTAAGAATTAAGACTTAAAAATTTGAATTTAAGAGACGAAAACAGACAAAAACACAAATATACAAACAGATAAAGAGAAAGAGAAATACTGTAGATAAAGACAGAAATAGAAAGAAAGGTGAAATGTGTAACATTTAACTGATAACAATACAGGATCATAATACAACAGAACAATACATAAACTAATAATTTAAAATAAACTCTGAATACATTTCTAAAAATCATTACAGTAATCTGATACTTTGAGACACGGATATTAGTATTAGTGAACAGTACTCAGTTATAATAGTGCACATGGATGGACAGTAATAAAAGCGCAGCACACTATGCATAAATAGTTATATATTGCACTATGTTTGGCTTTGCATTTGATGGCATTCGTGCACAAAGACTAAAAACTGAGAGACTCAACACTGAAACAACACAGAAATACATGTATACTATGTATTATATAGTTAAAGGACAGAAAATGACATAAAAAGCACAACAAAACAGAAATTCTCAAGTCGTTAGATTTACGAAATACGAAATTCTGAGTATGAAGCGCAGGGTATTATAGAGTATTATTATTATTTGGCATTACACTTTTAAGTGTTTAAGAAAGTGCTGCCAAATAATAACAGTTTCAGCCCAAAACAGACAAAACAGACAAAACAGTTGAGACAGACAGTGAAGATGACACTTCAGCGCATCATCCAAAGCCATCGCAGCCAAACCCGCGGTGTCACTCGGTACCTTTAGCCGGAGCTTTCTCCCTCATTCCCAGAGCTTTCCTCTCTACCGTCTCGTCCACCGGGATCCGCACGGCTGGAGGAGAAGAGAATACACTTAAAAACTGCAGAATAAAACTAATTTCTCGGTTTGGATGTAAAAGAAAAGAAAATGAGTGAAACCACAAAGAAAACAAACATATAAACCACATTAAAATAATGACAGACAAAGAGAATACACATTAAAACAGACAAATACTGGAATACGGACACTGAAACACTAAAAACATAAAAATGATCTGTTAAAAACAAATAAGAATACAAAGAGACAAGGACAAAACACACATGAATATACTTTTGTTTTTTTATAGCAAAGTCTGTTAAAAACAACTGTTACAGTAGTTTACTTAAAGTACAATGTATCCTGTAGCTATTTAGAAAGTATATTAAATTACTAATACTGATAAAAAAAAAACATTAAGTAAATTTGTATCACGCTAAAAAATGTTGTACAGTATATTAAAATATATATTTTTACCAACATAGTATACTAGAAGTGTGCTACTTACAAAAGACAGGAAAAAGAGAAGCGTAAAGAAGCATATTTGTACTGTAAAATATATGTGATCTATTTGTAATGTAAATATATTACATATATTTAACATCAGTTCTTTTTAGAGTACATATACTCTAATATACCAGGTGTATAATAAATAGTGATACAGTTGTAATACTCATTATTAAATATATTATACTATATATTTTACTGTAAGCATATTTAAAATATATATGGGGTTACATACATGAAGTATTTTAAATGTTAAATAATACTTAAGTATATTTAAAATAGTTCCATTTTAGTACAATTAGCACAAATAAAGTAAGACTTTTGTACTTGTATTTTTATACTGTAATTAAAGTATAATAAGTACAAAAAAAGTTGCTCCATTTTTATCATTCTTTAAATATACTGATTATTATTAATGTGGCTACAAGAACACTATAGTACTTCAGTGTACTATAGCATAATAATGCTAATGCTAGTATACTTTAACCTACTTTTATTCATTAGGGGAAGTTATTCTGGTAAAAAGAGAAAATGTGACGAGACAAATACAAAAATGATAAAATGAAACTAAAACAGAGACTCACAGACAGACACAGAGTGAGGTTTTGAATGGAAAAATGGAAACAAGACGTAAAAAGACGTAAATATCAGCGTGAACAAAGAGGAAAGTAAAGACGTATATTGAGGGAGGAAGGTGTTTTATTGTGATGATGAGTTATATCTGAAAGAGGAAGAGTATTAGTAGAGTATTTGATGGTATTTGATGGAGAGTAATGAGGAGTAATGAAGCTATACCTGCAGAAACAGAGATCTCCTCTACTACTGTCTCCTCTGACCTGAACTCATACTCTGCTGAAGCACAAAAATCCATCACACATTTTATACATTTTATAAACATCAATATGTTTTAAATTCGCTGTTATTTACTGTAATTAATTGTATTATTTGTATTAAACAAGTGACGTCATTTTGCTGTTTAAATGTGCATTTAGGGCTGGACAATAACTGAAGAATGATTGCAATATGATTTTTTTTTTATATGAGGTGTTGTTGCACCTGAATTGAAGACACAAAACTCCACTTCCCAGCATGCACTCACACCAGACCACTTCCAAGACTCCACTGATCACATGACGCTAAGGCGTTCTTGCTCTCCGAGTTTCTGATTGTTTCCACCTGACCGCCTGTGTATATATACTCCTCTGTTTGCTCTTCTCATCTATTATCTACTATTGAATCCAGTTTTCTAGCTCTTCTACTGTGTGTTTATTTTGTATTTCTGCCTTTTTTGTTACAAACCCTTTTTGTGTTACAGACTTATATGTTTTTGCCTGGACTAGTTTATTGTTTATTAGATGCAGACCTCTTCTTTTACTTTTACTTTTTGATGTACTGTATTGGATTTTTCTGTGTATGACCCTGGCTTGCTTCACTACTTTCTCTGGTATGTTGTTTATTCTTGCTCCTATTGTTATTGACCTCATTACTCACAAGAATGACAATAATACTGTATTCTGTACATTTAGTCTGGTTAGTTTTGTCTGGTTTTACAGGTCTGCAGTTTTTACAGTATGCACCGTTAAAAGTGCATGAATTGGTAAATTTATTTTTCAGAAGTTTATAGACATTGGACAGTTTTTATATTGGTCACATTATATTTTACTACATAATAAAGATAATTTAGGATTTTTTCAGACCTGTAGTTCTGTAGTTGGTTTCTATAGTCTGAATCAGTTGATAAGTTTGCTTATTTGGAGAGTTGCATTCCTCGGTTTGGTTTGTTTTCACACAGGCTAAAAAAACACCTAAACGCACTAAAATGCTCCCCAACAAACCACGTGAGCACTTTGTCTCCTCTGATTGGTCGGAGCTGTCTGGTGCGAGGGCAAGAAAGTACATTTTTGCTGTTCAATGAAAACCAAGTATCTTTATTTTTGTCGTTTTTCTTTTAGTTTACTAAATAATTTGAAAAGACAAACTGTAACTGTAACACTGTGCCAATTTTTTTCTGATGAGCGGACCAATAGAAATACTTTAAAATGACATGAAATAAACTCTTTTTACATTTACTTCCACTGAAAGTTTTGAAGGTTTTTTCATTCTACTGTAAAGTTGCGATTTTATAAATCGTAAATTACAATTCTGATATAAATTTTGTCCATATCGTCCAACCCTATTTGCGTTTAATGTGAAAAAATAAAAAAAACTAAAACACAGGCGATGGTGATCTTAGAGTTATGATTATGATTGTGTTAATAAACATATCCACGAAAGATCTGAATGAATTAATAAATATATACATGAACAGAAGTACGGATGGATGGATGGATGGATGGATGGATGGATGGATGGTTAAGGATTAAGGCGTTAATATTATGTCCTTATTTATTATTGATCAGATGTTTTTTTGTAAGATGATGAAGAGGGAGGAGTTAGTTGTTTTTAAGATTTTCAGGTACGTTTTATACCTTGTACTTCCACCTTTTCTTCATAGTGATAGTACTCCGCAGAAGATTCAGCTTTTAAAATAAAGAATTACATCACTTTTTTTGATTTTACATTTTACATTTTTAAAAAATCGATTTTTTTATTAGATCTAGACTTAAAAAAGCTAAAAGTTTGAGTCCCTTCTTCTTACCTTCAAAAGTAAATGCAGTTGGAGCTTCAGGGACTTGTATTGATGAATCGGGAATATCTGGATATGTAGGAGTTTTAAATATCAATTCAATTACATTTCTAGAACTAAATCGAATTAATTTTTAAATCGTGGCCTATAATTTCAATTACTTACCATAAGGTACCCTTCCTACATCAACTTCTGTAAAGGAGATAAGGTAAAATAGAGTTATATTAGAGTAGATATTAACGATAATAAAAGCAGTGTAGAATGTGTAGAAGAAGTGTTTAAATTCTCTCAGGTGACGAGTCGACAGGTAGGAACACACCTTTCCCGGACAGGTAAAGCTCTGCGGTGCTTTTGGCTTCACCTCTGGGCTCCAGTCTGACAATCACTGAATAAACGCCTAAAGAGTCATCGTTTCAGAAGAAGATTAATACTGGGATCCATAGTTCAAAATTATTCAATGAGGCGAAGAAGAATACACATAAACTCAGCAGGATGTTCGCTGGACAAACCTTCGTCTTCAGACGTTACGTTGCGGATGATCATAAAGTGGCGTCGGCCGTCGCTCCTGAACGTGTACTTCGGGCTTTCTTTAAGCTCCCAGGTGTCCTTGTACCAGGTAACGACGGCGTTGTCGAAGGAAACTTCGCATTCGAACGTGGCCGACTGCCGCTCTCGCACCACGATGTTCTGAATGCGTTTAGTGAAATGAATTTGCTCGGCTGAAGAAAGATAACGCAAGATTGGTTAGGAAGTGAAAATGTAGGAAAATGTGATTTTTCTTACTGTTTTTGCAGTACCACTTTATAATAAGACTACCTTTATAAAGGGTTTATAAAGGTTTACAATTAGTATTAATGTTTACTAATTAGGTTGAAAATGCCTTAAAAATTATCATTAATAATCAGTTATAACACATACTGTACGTATAAAGGGCAACAATGACCTGTTGTTTGCCAAATTGTGAACTATATTACACAGCCATCTATATCGTTGCCCTTTCTACATACAGTATGTGTTATAATAATAATAATAATAATAATAATAATAATAATAATAATAATAATAATAATAATAAACATTATTTATATAGCACCTTTCATACATAAAATGTAGTTCAAAGTGCTTCACAATAAAATTAAATAAATCAGCAAAATGTAAAAGTAATATATATAAAAAAAATAAGTAACAATTTCATAAAATAGTAGGAAATAAGGCATTTATGTTAGAATAAAATATAAAATAAAAAAGGTTTAAACAAAAATGATCAAATAAGGATAAGAACAGCACAAACATTAAACACAAAAAAATAAGTATAAGGGGAACAGAACTAGTAAAAAGCTAAACTAAAAAGGAAGGTTTTTAGCTGCCTTTTAAAGCTAGTAACACTTGATGCCTGACAAATATTAATAGTTCCATATTTTTGGGGCATAAAAACAGAAAGCTGCTTCACCAGTCTTTCTGTGATTCATTCTGGGAATGTTTAATAGAGCAGCTCCTGATGATCTATTAAACATTCCCAGAATGAATCACAAAAATACTGGTGATTCATTCTGTAACTGATTATTAATGAGTTTTAAGGCATTTACAACCTAATTAGTAACCATTAATAAACTAATTGTAAACGATTTATAAACCCTTTATAAAGGTAGACTTATTTTAAAGTGGTTTTAAAACTTTGTTTTTGTGCAATAAAGTGAAAAAACATCCATATTTTGTTGAATAAAGCATTAGATGGTCTTAAATCAATATAAAAAAAATAAATACAAAAATAAGATGGGATGGAAAAAATTTAAAAATCTTCATACAAAAAGAAGATAAAGAAGATAAAGAAGAAGAGAAGGATGATGAAGAAGATGATGGAAGAGGTTAGTAGATGGTGGAACTCTGATAAAGTGATATAAGATGAGTCTGGAAGAGTAAAGGTATATAAAATACACACCTTCCACCCACAGATTGGCGGTGGTTTCGAGGTGTTTGTATTTGCACGTGTACTCTCCCTGGTCTTCAGGTCTAACGTCTCTGATCGAGAGCGTCTGCATGTAATTGGTCACGCGGAACGCGTATCTGCCGCCGTGACGCTCTAAAAGCTTCCCGTTTCTAAACCACTGAGCTTTAGCGTTCGGTACGGAGAACTGGCATGTGAGTGTGCAGGTCTCGCCTTCCTTACCAGCAACATCCTCCATCTGCTGCTCCACTTCCCCTTCTGTAAAAACAGCAAACAAACAACAAACGTCTGTAAACATCTAAACTCGGGGTATCTTGTACTCTGTACTGTATGCTAACGCTAACAAGTGCTAACAATATGTGTGCATTTACATTTTCACATTCAAAATCTGATTACTGCAGCTATTTAATCAGTAATACACTCGAGGTTCGTGCTATAACATGTAATATTGGCGCTGCTGTGCTGCGATTGTACTACAATGTTACCGCATGAATCTTGAGTGTATTATTGCGTGTATTATACCACAGTTTCATTATCGCTTATTGTTTTTTAAAAGGTTTTAAAGAGTTAAAGAGGAGGAGAAAATAGGATCTGATTGGTTATAAAAAAAACTCCGCCAGTTAAAATAGTTCCATTGCTGCTCTGTTTGTTTGTAGCTGTGCTGTTTGGCTTGTAAGCGCTGCATCATTGCTAGGTTACTTGTATGTGGCGGAGTAATACAGTAATACATGGAGAGCTTCAGTTAGTTACAGTGCATTACCGGCTGATAACGGCACTAATAGAACGCCTCTCAGCCAATCACATTGCAGGGTCGGAACTAACTGTGGTATAAAACTGATTGTTATGATTATTAAGTATTTTTATTAAACAGGATCATCAGATTTCTTATAGACAGGGGTGTAAACTGTATAAATCTGATTAAGAAATCTGGTAAACAGAGCTGGATACAGATATTTTACAGTGTTATGTTTTAATTACAATGTTTTAGTACCACTGGTTCCACTTTAAAATAAGACTAAAGTTTGGACACAACTTAAATTCAGAGTTTCTTCATTATAACCAACATCATACTGTAGATTAATACTAAACTCATCCAAACTATGAAGAAAAACATATGTAATTATTGAAAAAAAAGTGTTAAACTCAGCCCGTTTTCTCAGTCAGTTTTATGAGGTAGAGTCACCTGGAATTCAGGCTTTCAGTTAACAGCTGTGCTGAACTCATCAAGAGTTAATTACTTGAATTTCTTGTCTCTTAATAAAGTGTTTGAGAGCATCAGTTAAAGTAAAGTAGTGAAGAGGTAGAGTTACAGGTATACAGTGAATAGTGAATATTTGAGTAATGTTCTAATCCAGATTATGAGAAGAAACAACTACTCAACTAAATAAAGAATAAATAATGACTTTAAGAAGAAATGAAGATCAGTCAATCCGGAAAAAGAAGAATTTCAGGAACTTTGAAAGTATCCTCAAGTGCAGTCACCACAAAGACTATTAAAAACATATTAATGGTGGAACTGGCACTCATCAGGACCATCCCAGGAAAAGATAGAAGAGCGAGAGTTTTCTCTGTTGTACAGGATAAGTTTATCAGAGTTACCAGAGTATTTTGGTTTGTTTTAGTGAGTTTATTGGCTGGTTGCAAACCTAAAAATTCCAGAAAAATCTGATGACCAAAGATTGAATAAACAGGTTGTTTTGATCAGATTACTGATAAATCAGATTTTCTCCAGTAATCAGATTATGAAATGGATGTAAATGCACTCACTTTTTAACAACAAATGCATGAATAAAATTCATGCTATATTTTTTAACTGTTGTCTATAGGTCTGTATATATTTGGGATGTAGAGTTCGTACCCATCACGGTGAGTTTGGCGCTGGAGATGTGCGGCCCGCAGACGATCCTGTAGCTTCCCTCGTCCTGAGACCTGCAGCTCTTTATCTTCAGGATGTGCCGATCCCCCACGATCCGAATCTCGTATTTATCACCGGTGTCCAGTTTCTGGGTTCCTTTATACCAGGAGAGCGTGATCTCCGGGTAATTTATCTTAATCTCACATTCAAATACTGCCTCCTGATTGGCCACGGTGGTCTGATCTGTGATGTCACTAATCAGTGTAACCGGCTGCAGAGAAAAGAATAGGTGCAATAAAGATTAATATACAATACAGAACATATATTTCATTAATGCATTTCATTAGTGCACCCTTTAAGAATTCTATTATACATGCCTAAAAGTCAAATAGGATAACTGTATAATGGAATTCTGTACAAATTATGGAATTATGGAAATAGTGAAGTAATAATAATATTAATAATAGCACGTTTCAAGTTTTTTTAAAGCCACTTTACATACAAAGCAATACATAGATAAAGCACAAAGTAAAAATTTGTAATAAACAATAACAATAATAGAAGATACAATCATTAAGTTTAACATAAGAGTAAGACTATAGAAGGCTTTAAACAAAGAATAAATACACTAAACCCTAAATATACAGCTCTGTAAAAAATAAGAGAGCACTTAAAAATGATGAGTTTCTTTGCTTTTACTAAATTAAAAACCTCTGGAATATAATCAAGAGGAAGATGGATGATCACAAACCATCAAACCACCAAACTGAACTGCTTGAATTTTTGCACCAGGAGTAAAGCAGCATAAAGTTATCCAAAAGCAGTGTGTAAGACTGGTGGAGGAGGAGAACATGATGCCAAGATGCATAAAAATTAAAACTGTGATTAAAAATCAGGGTTATTCCACTAAATATTGATTATTTCTGAACTCTTAAAACTTTATGAATATGAACTTGTTTTCTTTGCATTATTTGAGGTCTGAAAGTTCTGCATCTTTTTTTGTTATTTCAGTCATTTCTCATTTTCTGTAAATAAATGCTCTAAATGAGAATATTTTTATTTGGAATTTGGGAGAAATGTTGTCTGTAGTTTATAGAATAAAACAACAATGTTCATTTTACTCAAACATAAACCTAGAGCTGTGTATATATAATTGTGTGTCAGAGTATATGTGATTGTAGAATAATCCCACCTCAGTTTGTTCCATCCTCTTCTGCAGATCAGCCACAAGTTTCGCCAAATCTTCTTCTGACTCACGTCCTGCACGTTCCACTTCCTAACAACACCGAGAAAATCAAAATCAGGACAAAAGCAGAGCAGAACAGTCGAACAGCGTCAAGCTTTTCATATCTCCTGAGGTCAGCTCAGTTTCCTCTGCTGAGAAGAGTTTGTTGGACACGTCCAGGTAGCTGCACTGTTAAAATAGCAATCCGCCAAATCTGTCAATTCGTCAAATGCACCTGAGACATGCTAATTGGTTTATATTATTTCAGATTACAGCCAAAATTAAACACACCTATGATTAATTTAAATTAAATAGAGAATTAGTGCATGACTTTTTTGCTTCATTTTGAGCCTTGCAAGGTGTACTTTTCCTGTCGTTACGATAGCAAAGACACAATGACACGCCTCCTAAATCAAGCTGCACGGTGCGAAAAGATGCTGGCTCACCTATAGATAGATCCCTAAAACAGGGTCCTATATTTTCTTACTTTTTTTTTAATTTTAGGACAAATTTTAAAACAGTAAAAGTAGACACTCTCACCGGTCTTCCACTTTCTTCTTCCTTCTCTCGTTTCAGCTGCTCGATGGCCTGCAGGAGGCCTCTGTAGTCGGTGATGCCGTACATGCGAGCGTACTTCTCGTACTCTTTGGGATCCACGTTTCTGAGCAGCTCAACAATATCAATGTCCTTATCCTCTTTAGGGCTTTTCTGCTTTGAGGGCGTCCTAAAAAATCAAACAGAGAATTAGTTTTTAATTACTTTCCAACTAAAACAGATTTAAAACCATTTAGATAATATAAAACTACACTCACTTCTTCAGCTTCACCGTTTCCAGAGACGTCTCTTTCTTCTCGTCTACGTTCAGGTCAGTGTTGCACTCGATTTCTCCGTGTTTGTTAGACGCTACACATCTGTACTGGCCGGCGTCAGATTTGGTCGCTTCTTTAATCTCCATTCTGGCGATTTGGTCCTTTTGCTCGATGGTGATTCGACCGCCGTGGGTCATCTGCCTCCACTTACCCTTCATCCACTTCACGTTAGGGATGGGATCACCACCAACCTTGGCGATGAAGGTCGCTGTTCCCTCTGTAAACAGGGTAAAAATTATATATATATATATATATTCTAATATATATAAAATTCTAAAATAAAAAGTGTTGTATAGCCATTTTCTTGTAGTTGTGAAAGTTTCTATGATCTGGATCAGTTTCTGTTTGGTTTGGTTTGTTTTCCCACAGGCACAAACCTAAACACACCAAAATGCCCACCAATAAACAACTCAAGCTCATCGTCTGCTCTGATTGGTCAGAGCAGAGTCATGTGGCTGTGTGCAGTGAACGCAGCACCGACTGCGCTCAGTGTGTAAACCGCATGGCGCAGCAAAGACAGTGTTTGTTCATAACTGTGGTAATTAGCATTATCTGGCTAATATATCAGGTTTAACTGCACCTTATCAGCAGTTTAGCTCAAATAAAAGAAGTATATTTAATATCTGGGTCGGATCGAGACCAAACCAACCAGAGTCCGATTTAACCGGATTAAATAGTTATAGTGTGAAAATGACCTTAGAGAAGCTGTATTTAGCATTAATTTATCATTTATTAAGAGATACAGTTCTACTCACTCTCAGTTATCCGGACACTCTTGGGTTCCTCGATGAAGAACAGATTGTCGAGTTTCTTGGCTGATTCTGGAGCAGCCGGGGCGGCAGGAGCCGGAGTAGGAGCTCCTGATTTCTCTGTGATTAAAAATAATTAAAGTAGAAATGAGAAAGCAGAAATACAGTGATAACTGAGATACTGCAGCTTCTAAGCAGACAGAGCATAAACATCATTTACTACAGCAGCCAATCACAGCAAGAGCACAGGCATTAACACCTGCTACTGTAGAAAGAGTAGACTGAAAGAGAGAAAAGTGCTTTAAAGGCTTTAAAAGCTTAAAAAACGGCTTTTTCAAAGAAACAAACAAACAAATTGGGGATGTTTGGTGATTGGTGAAACAAACAAGTGCACAAATCATAAATTAGTGTATAATAAGCGAAAACAAAAAAATAACCAGATTTTTTTTTTTCTTAAAGAAAGCACACAACTGTATAAAAATGAATGAAAAAGAAATAAATAAGAAAATGGAAGAAGTAAAAGATGAATAATTTAAATCTAAAAACAGCAAAGTAGAGCTGTGCACTAATAAAGCAACGTAATCAGTGCACAATTATTAGAAATCAACACAAACACAGCGTTATTTAAGCAGCGGAGAGAAGCTGAAATGTGGACTGAAATAATGTGATACACAAAAAGTTATCTAAAATCTAAAAATACATTTTTTTAACCATTTCAGACGAATGAAACATTATGTTAAAATAGACAAAAATGTACCATACAGACAAGTTAAACATAAAACAACTTTATACCTGTAATGTTGACGTCATGAAAATGGTGTCGTTCCAAAAATGATATAAAATTAGTTTTTATATTGAAACATTAGGTTAAAGTAGAAAAAAGTACTGTACAAACAAGTTAAGTATATATATAAAAACTATATACCTCTAACGTGGACTGAAATAGTGTGACACACACAAAAAGTGCTGGTAAAAAATTGTATAAAATGAATGAAGAAGAAATAAATAAGAAAATGGAAGAAGCGGAGGATGAAGAATATAATAAAGCACAATCACAATTAATTTAAAAAGCAACACAAACAGAGTGTTAATAAGCAGCAGAGTGAAGCGCACAGAGAAAAATAATAAAATAAAAGAAGAATGAAGAGCCCATAAAGCCAGATTTAAATAAATCACACAGAAATACCTTTCACCGTGACTCTAGACTTGCAGAATTCACTACCGGCTTCATTCGTAGCTTTACAGAGATAATCTCCCGCGTCAGATTTGGTCACGCGGCTCATTTCTAACGCGGCAGTGCCGTCTACAAACGTGATCCTGGTGCTGGAGGAGGAGCTCAGCTCTCTCCTGTCCTTCATCCACTGGATTCTGATTGGTGGAGAGCCGCGGGCGTGGCAGGTAAGAGAGAGAGCCTCGCCCTCGTTCACCGTCACCGGTTTAAGAGGAAGGTCGAAGCTCGGGGGTAATTTTTGCTCTGGGAACAGGATTTATAAAAATGAATTTAGAAATGTATGAACAAATTCAGAGTATTTGAAGAAATTGAAAAGAATTTGATTGAAGACGAAGACAAAGCAGCAACAGCATGCTTAAAATAGATTGACGTAACTTAAAAAATTACATAAAATTAGATTTTACCCATTTTACCCAAGAAGTGAAACAAGTTAACGTGGCCAAAAATTCACAGAAAAGTTCAAACTTGCCAGCGTACAAAAACGAAATAGCTGTAATATTGACTGAAGTAGTGCGGCACACAAAAGAATGACATAAAGTTCCATTTTTTTACCCATTTTAAAAAAAGTGAAACAGGTAAAAGTAGCCAAAAATGTAAAACTTGCCAACACTCAAAAACAACAGTATCTACCTGTAACATGGACTCAAACTGTGTCAAAGAAAAAAAAAACAACATTTTTACCTATTTAAAAAAAATGGAAAAATGTTAAAGTAGTTGAATTTAGATGTAATTTCCGATTTTAATTTTGTAAAAATGTGACTTTTAGAAGACATTTTAGAAGAAAATGTAGGGAAAAAGAAAAAAAAAGTATCCAAAAATTCACAGAAAGTTAATAAACTCTATATACTCTATATACATTTTATGTGAAGTGAAATAGTATGTTGCACAAAAAATGATCGAAAATTAGAACTTTTTTTACCCATTTTAAAAGAAGCGAAACAGGTTAAAGTAGAAAAATGTATTGTACAGACAAGTTAAAACTTGCCAACGTACGAAAACTATATACCTGTAACATGGACTAAAATAGTGTCACACTCCAAAAATCATAAAAAAATAGATTTTGCCCATTTCAAAAGAAGTGAAACAGGTTTAAATTGCAGAAGATTTACAGAAAAGTTGAAAATCACTAACAAACAAAAACTATATACCTGCTAAGTGGACTCAAACAGTGTGTCGCACATAAAAATAAGATAAAATTAGATTTTACCCATTTTACCCAAGAAATGAAGCCGGTTAAAGTGGGCAAAAATACACAGAAAAGCTAAAACTGGCGAGAATAACTCAGCTGTATACCTGTAATGTGGACTGAAACGTGTAAAGAGGCGGAGCCGGCCTCGTTGTTGGCCCTGCAGGTGTAAACACCTGTATCAGACAGGTGTGAATTCTTGATGACCAGCACGGCCATATTGTTCTTGAAGCTGATATCGTATCGGTCGGAGCTGAAGATCTCAGAGTCGTCTTTAAACCAGCTGAGGGTGATGGGCTGTGATCCGGCGAGCCGAGCCTCCAGCTTCAGCAGCTTTCCCTCCAGATCCTCCAGAGACTCTGCAGGTTTTTTGGTGAAGCTGGGCGGAATTTTACGCTCTGAGAATAAAACATTATAAGAGATTAATGTGGAGGATGAGCTGAAAACTGAACTACAGATCCTGTAACACACTGAAAAAAATGATGAGTAAATTTTACTTAAAAAAAGTTTCATCACTTTCTGCATTCGCTTTTTTTTTAAATAAATTTAATTCCAGATAAATTTAAGTAACTTCAACTCAGTTTCAAGACTTAAATGTTACACAGAGTAAATAAGTGAACTGAACTTCAGTCAATCCTTTCTTTTATTAAACTTTACTTCATTTATTTTTACTGAATCAATCCTTTCTTTTAGTAAACTTTACTTCATTTATTTTTACTGAATCAATCCTTTCTTTTATTAAACTTTACTTCATTTATTTTTACTGAATCAATCCTTTCTTTTAGTAAACTTTACTTCATTTATTTTACTGAATCAATCCTTTCTTTTAGTAAACTTTACTTCATTTATTTTTACTGAATCAATCCTTTCTTTTAGTAAACTTTACTTCATTTATTTTTACTGAATCAATCCTTTCTTTTAGTAAACTTTACTTCATTTCTGCATACAATATTACCTAATTACAATTACTTTATTTTTATAATGTTACTAATTTATGATATATTATAATTCCTGAAATGTAAATATTTTTAGGTAAAACACACATATTATGTAAAATGTGTGTTTCAGATAAACATATTTCAATTTCAGTAATATTGTGTAAATTAAGTAATTGTAATTAGGTAATATTTTATGCAGAAATGAAGTAAAGTTTACTAAAAGAAAGGATTGATTTAGTAAAAATAAATGGAGTAAAGTTTACTAAAAGAAAGGATTGATTCAGTAAAAATAAATGAAGTAAAGTTTAATAAAAGAAAGGATTGATTCAGTAAAAATAAATGAAGTAAAGTTTAATAAAAGAAAGGATTGATTCAGTAAAAATAAATGAAGTAAAGTTTACTAAAAGAAAGGATTGATTCAGTAAAAATAAATGAAGTAAAGTTTACTAAAAGAAAGGATTGATTCAGTAAAAATAAATGAAGTAAAGTTTACTAAAAGAAAGGATTGATTTAGTAAAAATAAATGAAGTAAAGTTTACTAAAAGAAAGGATTGATTCAGTAAAAATAAATGAAGTAAAGTTTACTAAAAGAAAGGATTGATTCAGTAAAAATAAATGAAGTAAAGTTTACTAAAAGAAAGGATTGATTCAGTAAAAATAAATGAATTAACGTTTACTAAAAGAAAGGATTGATTCAGTAAAAATAAATGAAGTAAAGTTTACTAAAAGAAAGGATTGATTCAGTAAAATAAATGAAGTAAAGTTTACTAAAAGAAAGGATTGATTCAGTAAAAATAAATGAAGTAAAGTTTAATAAAAGAAAGGATTGACTGAAGTTCAGTTCACTTATTTACTCTGTGTAACATTTAAGTCTTGAAACTGAGCTGAAGTTACTTAAATTTATCTGAAATTAAATTTACTTAAAAAAAAGCGAATGCAGAAAGTTGCGAAACTTTTTTGAAGTAAAATTTTACGCATCATATTTTTTTTCAGTGCAGATCTGTGTGGAATAAGAGGAAAGAACGACAAAAACAGCAACAACAAAGAAAATATACATAATTTAGAGACACGGTTAGAAGTTGTGAGAAGATATGAAAGAAGAAGAAGAAGTAAAAGAAGAATTGAAGAAGTTTACCCAAAAGTGAAGCTTTATAATCACATTTATAAAGACCAGCCCCTGTAAAAATACCTTTCACAGAAACTTCAGTGGAACAAGAGTCCTTCCCCATATCGTTACTCGCGTGGCAAGAGTATCGGCCGGACTCGGCCTTATCTGCTTTCAGAATGGTCAGATGTGCCGCATTTTCCACACATGATATTTTATAATTCCCTCCTGTACGGATATCTTTATGATCTTTTGACCAAGTCACTTTTATTGGCTGAGATCCGGTCATGTGACACTCCAGTTCCACAGTATCTCCGACTGAAACTTCCACAGGTAAGAGCTTTTTATCAAACACTGGAGGAAATCTCGGCTCTGGAATGTTCAAATACAGGAAGTGACATAATAAAAGCATTGACTTTTGTAATGCAGATCAAAAAGAGGCATGTATAAAACTATATAAAATATATACAATATACAGCATAGCATTATGACCACCTCCTTGTTTTATTTACACCCATTTATTTGTTTTTTGTTTCAGCTAGACCCGATATATAGGTCATATAGTTTTATTTATTTATTTGTATAACACTTTTTTTTTGTTATGTGTATTTTTAACTATGAAGTGTGATTTATAATTGTTATGTATGTGATGTGGGTTGGACCTCAGGAAGAAAAGCTGAAATTATTGTGATAAATGATATTATTATTATATTATCTCAGTGTCACTGCTGGACTGAGACTAGTCCACAACAGCATCCACCATGGATAATGTATAGCAAAAAAAATATCTTAGCAAATCAAATTCTATAAAATAAAAATCAAATTAATAAAGTTCAAGTAAAAATATATATATATTGCTTATTTTAGGTATAACAAACCCTATTTTAGCTTTATATATAGGCGAGACATCAACCATGCAGCACCATGCAGCTTGATTTAGGGCAGTGTGTCAGTGTGTCTTTGCTATCATAATGAGGGGAAAAGTACACCTTGTGTGTCTCGAAAACGAGACACACAAGTCAAAAATAGTACTAATTTTCTTATCTTAATTAATCATGGGTGTGGTTAATTTTGGGCGTAACGTTAAATAATATAAACCAATCAGAGTGTCTCTTGCTCATCATTCTCTTTAAGAGTAGAGTCAGGTGAGCTCTGTCTTTGGTGGATTGCTATTGTAACGGTGCAGCTACCTGGACGTGTTCAACAAACTCTTCTCAGCAGAGGAAA
This sequence comes from Astyanax mexicanus, assembly GCF_023375975.1. Classification (NCBI taxonomy): domain Eukaryota; kingdom Metazoa; phylum Chordata; class Actinopteri; order Characiformes; family Acestrorhamphidae; genus Astyanax; species Astyanax mexicanus. The sequence goes on along the minus strand of NC_064418.1, from coordinate 51,139,595 downwards.
CTGAGCTGCTGGTTGACGCTGTGAAGGAGCTCCAGCAGCTCATTTACGGGAACAGCAATGTTATTTTATTTACTATTCTGTTTATTGTTGATGTAAAAGTTGGGTTTGTGCTGCTGTGTGTTCATGTGTGTGTAATAAGTGGGGGTGTACGCTCGGCTCGGCACAGCGCCTGTGTTACCGAGATAGCGATGAACGTCTGACTGTTGGCGTCTGTCTAGGTTGTATTCAGTCAGTGGAGCTCCTGTGTTTTCTGTTACCAAGATAAACAAGATAAAACTCCAGAAATGTACCTGAACACACCTCATTTCATTTCCAGAACACCACTCGTATTAATAGTGTAGATATATTCAAGGTGGTGGTAATAATCTTATGCCTGATTATATACTTAATCGTATATCAATCAATAAAACAGACCTTGAAGCGTGAGCTTGGCTCTACAAGACGCCGTTCCAACACTATTAGTTGCGACACAAGTGTATTCTCCAGAGTGTCTCATTTCACCCTTGGCGATTGTTAAAACAGCAGAGTTATCGTCAAAACTCATATCGTATTCTGAGTCACTCCTCAGAGTTTCACCATCTTTAAGCCAAGAAATCTCCATTGGAGAAGATCCTGCAACGCGACACTCGAAGTGGACAGAATGTCCTTCGGTTTGCTGAATGCTAGTGATTTTCTTGGGGAAAGATGGCGGCGTTTTTGCCTCTGAAAATGGAAAAGTTAGACAAGTAAAGAAAAGAAAAAGAAAAAAGCGGGTTATAGTTACAGTACAACGCAAGATAACATGATTATACACAATCATCATCATCATTATCATCATTATTATCTGAAACAAACACAAGAAGAGATAAAAAAGAGATTTAAAGATGATAAAAGAGTGAAGATCTTTAGAAAAGATCACCTTGCACGGTCAGGTAGCAGCTGGTGGTGGCTGATCCGATGCTGTTCTCTGCTTTGCAGGTATACTCGCCGATATCGGCTTTAGAGGCTTTGGTTAGTTTCATGCAGGCCGTGCCTTTGGAGAACTCAATTCTACAGGTGGGAGATGATCGGACTTTGCCGTCTCCTTTAAACCAGGACACCTTGATGTCGGGCGTACCCGTCACCTGGCATTTCAGACACACCGCATCTCCTGCGGTCACCTCCATCGCTTCCAAACTCTCAGTAAAACAAGGAGGCTCTAAAAATCACAAATATCAACCACAACATGTATAAAAATCAGGATTTAAAAAGCTGTTCTCTCTCTGTATGATATTTTAGGCTACACTGAAAAAAAGTGCGTAAAATTTACTTTAAAAAAAAAGTTTCGCAACTTTCTGCAAATTTCAGATCAATTTAAGTAACTTCAACTCAGTTTCAAGACTTAAATGTTACACAGAGTAAATAAGTGAACTGAACTTCAGTCAATCCTTTCTTTTAGTAAACTTTACTTCATTTATTTTTACTGAATCAATCCTTTCTTTTAGTAAACTTTACTTCATTTATTTTTACTGAATCAATCCTTTCTTTTATTAAACTTTACTTCATTTATTTTTACTGAATCAATCCTTTCTTTTAGTAAACTTTACTTCATTTATTTTTACTGAATCAATCCTTTCTTTTAGTAAACTTTACTTCATTTATTTTACTGAATCAATCCTTTCTTTTAGTAAACTTTACTTCATTTATTTTTACTGAATCAATCCTTTCTTTTAGTAAACTTTACTTCATTTATTTTTACCGAATCAATCCTTTCTTTAAGTAAACTTTACTTCATTTATTTTTACCGAATCAATCCTTTCTTTTAGTAAACTTTACTTCATTTATTATTACTAAATCAATCCTTTCTTTTATTAAAATTTACTTCATTTATTTTTACTGAATCAATCCTTTCTTTTAGTAAACTTTACTTCATTTATTTTTACTGAATCAATCCTTTCTTTTAGTAAACTTTACTTCATTTATTTTTACTGAATCAATCCTTTCTTTTAGTAAACTTTACTTCATTTATTTTTACTGAATCAATCCTTTCTTTTAGTAAACTTTACTTCATTTATTTTTACTGAATCAATCCTTTCTTTTAGTAAACTTTACTTCATTTATTTTTACTGAATCAATCCTTTCTTTTATTAAACTTTACTTCATTTATTTTTACTGAATCAATCCTTTCTTTTAGTAAACTTTACTTTTAGTAAAGAAAGGATTGACTGAAGTTCAGTTCTCTTATTTACTCTGTGTAACATTTAAGTCTTGAAACTGAGTTGAAGTTACTTAAATTTATCTGAAATTAAATTTACTTAAAAAAAAAGCAAATGCAGAAAGTTGCGAAAGTAAATTTTAGGCATCATCTCTTTTTTTTTTTTCAGTGTAAAGAGACCCTGAGACAGACCTAAGATGGACACGGTGGCGCTGCAGGTATCTTGTCCGGCGTCGTTGGACACCTGGCAGGTGTATTTCCCAGCAGCCTCTCTGTCGCTGTTCAGACACTCCAGGATGCAGGAGCTCTCGGTGGTGGTGATGTTGTGTTTATAAGAGGAGAAAATCTCCTGATCGTCTTTAAACCATTTCACCAGGATCTCAGGGCTCCCGGCGTACGTGCACTCCAGTATCATCGACTTCCCCGTCTCCACCGAGAGGGTCTTTAACTTCTTAACGAAGCGCGCCGCCTCTGAATATATACAACAATCCGTGCGTTTATACAATATACAAAATAACCCTTTACTGCACACAGCAATATATACTTAATATTTAATAAGTATTAGAATTAATAGCGTATAAAAATACATATAAGATGAAAATATAAGTGTATTTGAATCTGCATGATGTATTGCATTTGTATGATTAAATTAAAGCATACAGTCTAAAAGTATATCATTTTTTTTTTCATTTTCAATTAATATACAGTAACTATAATCAGTAAAACGTGTAATAAATATCAATTTTTACTTTGCATCTTGCAAATCTCATTGTTCATCATTAATACATTTTAAAATAATTTGCAATAAATGAACAAATGAATAAATAAATAAATAAACAGATAAAGGCCTACTAATAGTTTATTTGTATTAGTCGAACTGGTCAGGAAATGTAGCTGTGAAATATATTTATCTATAAATAAAGTTAGAATTACGATTTGATGCTTTTTGTTTTATGCTTAAGAAGCATGAAACAAGCATTTTAAGAATTTTTTTTTGTTCTGTATTTTTAACTTTTAAACAGTTCAATTTGACTCGTAATATAAAAGAAGGCTAAAATGTTACCAAAAAGAGCTCTTGGTAACAAAAAATGTAGAAGGTCTTGTACAATTTAGAAGAGCTTTTAGGATTAGTCCTGGAGATAAAAAACTAAACTAGCTACTTTTAAAAGTGTATTTTAGCTTCTACAGCTCTGTTTTAAATAATGTAACCATTCAAATAAATACTTGAATTAAAAGTTTTACATTCTATACAGATATTTATAGAACAAAATGGTAAATTACAGGTTATAACATTATACGTTATAAGTGATAATATTTACAGTCATGTGCTCTTTATAAAAATAAGAAAAAAAAAACTAAAAATGAGTTGCTCACTGATTTTATCTGATGTAATCTTGTTTTGTATCAATATTCTGAAATGTGAGACACATTAATATTAATATATTAATTAAAACATATATTACAAAAAGTAAACTTTGCTGATTTTAAAAATTTAACCAATTCAGATACATAAATCTGATTCTTTTTGAGTTAATGAAACATCCAATTTTAATTTTTGGTTCTAAAAATGTATAGATCTTTTTTTTTTATCTGAAAACTAAAAAAAAAAAAAAACTCAAATTTGAAAATGTAAAAAATGTAATTAAAATACAAACAAAATGCAGATTCAAACACTTATATCAGAGTATTATTATCTGCTGCCTGAACCTTTTTTTAATCTGGACTAACCTTTAACAAACAGAGAGACAGGTGAGTTCTCCTTCCCTGCATCGTTAATAATCTGGCAGGTATATTCTCCTGCGTGAGATTTATCGATTTTAAAGAGCTCCAGAGAGGCGACGTCTCCCCGCAGGGTGATTTCACAGCCTCTACCCGACACCATCTCCTTCGTTCCTCTGAACCATTTCAGTTTTAGTGGAGCGCTGCCTCTCACCGTGGCCGTAAACGAGACATCTGACCCCGGCAGAGCCTCCGCCGGCTGAGGCGGCGTCACGAACGACGGAGGTTCTGCAGCAAACGCCAAGAAATACCAATACATTACACACCTGAGAACCACACCTGTTCCAGCTTCATTTAAATAACTACAATATCTACTTTTACAGTAATAAAGAACAAAATCTAATGTATTATTTTTTTTGTCACATACATTTTGCCGAAATATTACTTAATTATTGTGCATAATACATTTTATAATACCTATTTTGATTTAAAGCTTACTTTAACCTATCAAATTATGTGAAGTAGTTGAATAAATAAAAAAAGCTCTAAAATATGATTTTAAAAATGACTTGTTTAGTACATATTTCTAAGGCAAACCCTTCAATAAATTAACTAAAATACTAAATGTATATTCTGTTGTAAAACTCATAAATGTAAGAAACAAAATCTACATTATTATTATTATTATTATTATTATTATTATTATTATTAATATTATTATTATTATTATTATTATTATTAATATTATTATTATTATTATTATTAATATTTTCTGTCTTTTTCCAATACATTTCACTTAACTATTATATTGTGCATAATACAATTTTAAAAATTAAGTTTAAGCTATCAAATCATTAAGTATCTAAAATAGATAAATAAATAAATAAGCAGCTCTCAAAAATATGATTGAACCTGTTTCAGTGCAATTTAAAGTAGCAAATATGGAGAAAAAAAAGAATCTACTGTACTAGTATTATTATCTATCTTTGTAAGATAATTTTTGCTTTTATACAATTTGTATAATTAATAATAATATCTATTCTGATTTTAAGTTCATTTTAAGCCATCTGATCATTTAATTTATCTAATCATCTAATTATCTACACAAATCCAATATTTAGTCCTAAAATAAACCTGTTTTATTTCTGGAAGTTATTTGTGAATGATAATAAAACAGGAGGAAACCTTTAACGGTGAGGCTGGCGCTGGTGTCGGCCGTGCCGGCGCTGTTCACAGCTCTACACCTGTAGGATCCTGAGTGGGTGAGTTTGAGGACAGGTAGGCGGAGCGTACAGGTGTTCTCAGTAAAGCTAATCTCGTAATTGGGTCCGCTCTGGATCTCCTCCTCATCGTGGAACCAGGTGATGGAGAGAGGAGCAGAACCCGACACCTTACAGTCCAGTTCAATCGATTTACCCACAATGCTCTGGGTGTCCTTTATCTTCCGGGAGAATGTGGGCGGGATTATTTTATCTGTTTAAATAAGATCATCATTAAGCAGGGCTGAAATCAAACGCTTCAGATTCTACTTTCTACGTTTGTGTTTTTACCTAAAATGTAAAAACAGGACTAAAACTAAAGCAGATATTTGAGATTTTAATATACTAACCCAAAACAGTCAGGTGCATTTTGCAGCTATCGCTGCCGACCTCGTTCTTGACCTCAAACGTATATTCTCCGGTATCGCTCCTCTCAGCGGAGAGCACTTTAAGACTGGAGATCCGTTTAGAGAAGCTGATTTTATATTTCCTGCCTGAAGAAAGCTCCACTCCATCTTTATACCATTTGGGTTTGAGCTCTGGGGTTCCAGATACGGTGCACTCTAAAGCCGCGGCATCGCCGGCGGTAACACTGACCGATTCAGTTTTATCCGTAATCGCTGCAGGTTCTGGAAGTGAGTAGAATTAAGAGTAAGGTGTGTTTTATTTTTACGTAAAATACGTCTGTTAGAGTAGTTTTATATGGATGATCCACTGGAGATGTAGCATAGATGCTCAACTAACATTCAGGTAACAGTCGACCAACATCCAACTGAATATATTTTAATGCAGCTCAAACATAAATGATTCTGTATAGAATCCCAAACATTACCCTACCTTTAAACTTAACTAAAATCTAAAATCTAACACATCTAAAATTCAGCTGAATATCATTTTAACATACTTGAGCTCTACACTCAAAAATAAATGATTCTCACACCTTGACGGTATCAATAAATCAACCCTAAACTTTAAATTAACCTTAAAACATATCCCTACTTTCAAACTTAACTAAAAGCTAAAATTGCATCATCTAACATTCTACTGAATATCTTTTTAAAAGCAACTAAGCTCTGAGATTTAACATAAAAGATTCTCTATGAAATCTAAATCTACACCAAACCTTAGTCTTAACTTTAAATCAACCCTTAAAACATTACCCTACCTCTAAACTTAACTTTAATCTTAAATCAAAAACTTAAAGCATAAATATAATCTAACATTCAGCTGAATATCTTTTAAAAGCAGCTCTGAACTCAAACATAAATTATACTGTATGCAATCCAAACTTACAACAAACCTAAATGGTAAATTTAAATCAACCCTAAAGCCTAACCCTACCTCTAAACTTAACCTAAATCCTAAATCAACACAAAACCCAAACCTACTCGTGGTATACGTTATATAAGATTGAAGTTGGTAACACTTTATAATAAGAGCGTGATCAAATAATTTACATTTAGCCCTCTATGGCATAGCAGCAAATCAAACCTTTTCATGCCATACTTTACATTTTTTTTAATGTATTTATATACTTAGGCTTTATACACAAAAGTGTAATAAATAAAAATAGGTATATGTGCAAGAAAATGTTGTTAAAGAACTATGTTTTCTGTTTATACTCTTTACACATTCTTGAGTGTTTTTTATTTGCTGCCTTTAGTGCAGTTAGACAACTTTTTAATTTTTAAAGATTTATCCTGATGAAGCGGTGGTTTAAGTTCGCAATATATATATTTTTTATATATACCATATATATTTTTGATATATTTCCTTCAGTATAGGGTTACTGGTCAGCTGCATGTAATAGCCTTTTAATAGACTTTAAACAGACCTTTTTGAATGTTAGTTGAGCTGCATCTACAAAGCATTCACACTGGGACCATCCGATTGAATAAAAAAGCTTTTTTTAAGGTCAAGAAGTGACGCAAAGTTGTGTAAAGGAAAGTAAAGAAAGTAAAAAGACAAATTCAGCAAGAGAACATCAATAAAACATGGACTACACACCTAGGACGGTAAGGTTTGCCATGCATTCCGCCACTCCGGCGTCATTTTTGATCTGGCAGGTGTATTTCCCAGCGGTCGTTGGATCAGCTTTGAAGATTTTTAGCGTGACCTGGTTATTCTCAAACGTAATTTTCCTATTGTCTCCGTCTCGGAGAATGTGGTCCTTGTCCTGAACCCAGGACACACTGATTGGCTCAGAGCCTTTCACTGTGGCCACCAGGGTCACCTCCTCGCCGGCTACGGCCGTGGTATTGGTCAGTTTCTTGACAAAGACTGGTGGTTCTATACGGCAGGGAAATATAAGTATAAATATAAATATAAATATAACAAGACATAAGAACACATGAAGATGTGTAGAGCTTAAAGCTTCAGCTCTTCCCAGAGTTTAGTTTTTTCGTTTTTATTCCAGTGTTTTTTTTATTACTAACCTCTGAGTTTGACAGATCCCTGGCAGGAATCACTTCCCACATTATTTGAGGCTTTGCACTCGTACTCGCCGGCGTCCGCCGCCTCCAGACCCAGGATGTGGAGAGTCGCCGAGTGACCCTCAGACACAAACTTGTATTTTCTACTCTCCTTCAGCTGAGCGTTCGCTTTAAACCAGCTTATCTCAAACGGTACCGTTCCCTTCAGCTCACAGTTAAGACTCACGTCTTTTCCCTTCAGTCCCTCAACAGGAGTGGGGACTTTGTGGAAGGTTGGTGGTTCTACAAATGTTCAAATGTTAAGCAGTTAGCTTTAATATACTGTAAACTAGAAGTACATCGCTGATGATACAGCAAGCAGCAAGTTTCTTATCATTCTTATCGTCACTGTGGGACAAAAACAACGGGTTTGATTTGTCTTTAGGACAAAAAAAATAATCAGATTAAACATTTGCACCAAATTCACAATTTAGTCACAAGGACCAACAGAAATGAACCAAAATTAAACATCAACATGCTATATACAGCTCTGGATTTTGCTATTTATAGGTTTATGTTTGAGTAAAATGAACATTGTTGTTTTATTCTATAAACTACAGACAACATTTCTCCCAAATTACAAATAAAAATATTCTCATTTAGAGCATTTATTTACAGAAAATGAGAAAAAGATAAGAGAATGAGATAACCCTGGTTTTTAATCACATTTTAATTTCATGCATCTTGGCATCATGTTCTCCTCCACCAGTCTTACACACTGCTTTTGGATAACTTTATGCTGCTTTACTCCTGGTGCAAACATTCATGCAGTTCAGTTTGGTGGTTTGATGGTTTGTGATCATCCATCTTCCTCTTGATTATATTCCAGAGGTTTTTAATTTTTTCCATTTTTTCTTCAACAGGTTTGCCAACAAGACTTTAAGTGTCCTCAATCTTTAGAGAGAATCTGGGTGGTACAGTATAATTTTGTCTGTTTAAAAGAAATCTCATCTGAAAATCTCATCTCATGTTTGCTGTTAGATGCTAATGTTATGTGCTAATGCTAATAGTTAAATAAAGTAAGAGTTAAAGCTTCTACTTGTTAACTTGGGTTATCTGAAAACGGTATTGTTAAGGTTATTCATTTTGGTCATTTCATTTTGAAAGTTTAGTCATTTTCTTATTGATTTTGGCTTTTCCTTTAAATTTGGCTCTAAATTTTTTGAAATTCGATGTTTTAGTCCGACAGCGACGTGCAATACGTGAATCATATTTTGCTGTGAATTAAAAAAAGAAAAACACAGTGTTGAAGATCTCGCCCAACCTTTGACTGAGAGAGTGGTGCTGCAGCTCTTAGTTCCTGCATCGTTCTGGGCTTCACAGGTATAAACCCCGTCATCAGCGTGACTAGTGCTGGAAACCTCCAGCACCGCCACCGAGCCGTCGAACACCATCCTCACGCCGTCACCCTCCGTGACCACCGCGTCGTTTTTATACCAGCTGATTTTTAAAGGGGCGGTTCCTGTGACTTTGCTCTCGAGCCGAAGTGGCTCACCCATCTTTATGTGCTTTGTGGCTGGAAGTTTCTGAACGAATTCAGGAGGTTCTGCAAAAGGAAAAGTTAGGACACGTTTATCGAGAGACAGATTGTTTAAAAATGAAAGTGGAGGATGGAGGATGGAGCTTCGGTGAAGACGAGAAGACATGGCTGGATGAAATGACTGAAATGGAGACTAGAAAAGAAGCATTTTGATTTTTTGAGGAATGGTGAAGATAATGATGATGATGATGATGGTGATGAAGATGAAAAGCCACATACAAAACACACAATGTATAAGCCATGTAAAACACAACATAAATGGTGGAAGATGATAAAAGCAAAGCCAATAAAAGAATAAAACCCGACCTTTCACCAACAAGCTGGTGGTACATTTCACCGTACCAGCGTCATTGCTAACTTGGCAAGAGTACGCTCCACTGTTCGCAATTCCCACAGCGTAAAGATCTAAGAAGCATGAAAGGCCTTCAACACCAATAAAGCATGATGGTCCAGTTATCAGTTCTGTGTCTTCTCTGAACCATTTCACTGTAAAGGGATGCGTTCCTTTAAAAGTACTCTTAAAACGTACAGTGGTGTTGGGTATAACGGCCTGGGGTTCGGGCACCACCACAAAGCTTGGAGGCTCTGATAGTTTTGAGGAAGGAAAGAAAGAAAGAAACCTGTTAAAGATCTGAAAATAATCAGGTTAATCATCAGGTTATGTTCTGTGCATTCACTGCATTCTCTCGTCTGACCTTTCACTCTCAGAGTTCCACTGCATTCGCAACTGCCTGCTTTATTCGTGAGTTTGCAAGAGTACGTCCCGGTGTCGGCCATCTCGAGACGCTCCATCTCCAGAGACACGCTGTTGTTGTCCTGAACCAGCTTGTGTTTGGTTCTGCCGGACAGTTTAGTCCCGTCTTTAAACCACTCGACGGATATCGGGAGGGAACCTGATATATTGCATCCGATTTTTACCAGAGAGCCTAGAATCTCCTCCATATCACTCAGAGGTTTGATGAAGGTCGGAGGAATTATTTGCTCTGTTTGCAAAGTAGACAAAGTAGACGTCAAAAAGAAGTAAAAATAAAGTGCCAAAAATAAAAAAATATATATATAAAATCTCTTCTAACTAAAAATAATGATCTCTACAGTAAATATACGAGGGCTGCACAGTTTATCATCGATATTGCAAAATATTCATATAGCGAGACGTGCAAAGACGTTTAAAAAAAAGTATTTAGTTTATCGCTTATCTTCTAGGTTATCTTTTTTATGTGTCCATACTGACTACTGTATTTATCGGTTCATAAACTTAAAGTATCTTTTGATTCTAAGCAAACAAACAAACAAACAAACAAACAGGGAACAGTCCCTCAACAGGAGGGGAAACTTTGTGGAATTTGCAATTAGCTTAAAAATAAACTAGACATCGCTGATACAGCAAGAAGCACGTCTGAGAACAAACAGGATGTTTACGTGTTTTTATCATTACTGTGGGACAAACACATTGTGTTTTTTTAGTCCTTAAGATTTAGATATTTGTCACAAATTCATCATTCATGATAAATGCACCAATATACTATTCAAATATACTATTTCAAAAGTCGTTATTTTATCTAATTTTAAACAACACAAAACACAAGACACAAAGCAAAATAGTCATATAGATGTAAGACGTGCAAAGACATGTAAAACATACATTTATTTTTTCGCTTATCTTCTAGGTATCTTCCATATATCCATGCTGATTAATGTAAGTATGTTTTGATGCTACTCTCAACAATCAAACAAACAAACAAACAAACAAACACACACAAATTGAAGAGCTTCTGTAAGTCGCTCTGGCGACTATGCATCTAATCAATGCTTTTAATAATATATATAGTATAATATACTATTAAATATAATAGTAGATATAATAGTAGAACATACACTATAGTGTGTTTTGTATATAAAACACACACATACATATATATATGTGTGTGTGTGTGTATATATATATATATATATATATATATATATATATATATATATGTGTGTGTGTATTTCAAAATACATTTTTATTTACATGTTTATTGTACTATTATATTTAATACACTAAATTGAAAAAAACAACACGAAACAACATGACAAGACACGACAACGAAAATCATGATGCGAAATGGTGACAAGACACAACATGACAACATGCTGATGTCATGTCTTGTCATTTTTGCTTTATTTTGCAAAATATATCGCCGAAAAATAATATTTGCAACATCCTTATTTTCCAATATTGTGCAGCCCTAGTATATATATTATTATTAATACAATTTTTATATATATATATATATATATATATATATCATATTATATGCTGTATACCGTACAGCAACAGATCACTAACCTACGACATTCAGAGTCACTTCACACTTGCAGACGCTGATGTGATTGGACACCTCGAACAGGTAAGATCCTCCATCCTCTAACTGCACAGACTGAATCTTAAGGTTGCTGGTGCTATTACTGAAGGCCAGACTGTGCTGTCTGGATGGAATCACCTCCTTTCCACCTTTACTCCACTTCACCTTCAGCTCAGGAGTTCCTGTTACTTTACACTCAAAACTGACCGGATCTCCAGCCGTTACATTTATGATTTCTGGCTTTTCAACGATCTGAGGAGGCTCTGAGATCGAAAAGCAACAGGAAACAAGCGAATACAATCAAATACAATCAGATATCATGTGGAAATTAAGTTATAAAGGTATATAAACTTTATGTCAGGGGTCGGCAATTACGTGAATTTCAAGCCATTATGTGAAAAAGTGTCACAAAATTCTGTTTTTGGAAAATGTAGTGTAATGAAGTGTAATGGGATGGAGCTACAGGACTAGTAGCTCTCCAGCCCAGAAGGTTGTTGAACCCAATTGCACAATTTGAACAGTTGATCTCAAAGCAGGTAAACCCAAGAAGAAAGGAATAAACAATAAATAAATAAATAAAACACACTGCTCCTCACGCGGGATTGAACCCGTGTCGTCAGGGTCACGTTCCAATACATTACCCCTGCCCCGGCTAGTGAATTGGGACATGGCCAGAAAAAAAAAACGCCCATATAAGGAGATTACATTATAACACAAAAATGCTTCTTGTTCCTGTCTTTTCTAAGAAGCTCACTTCTAGTATATACTTTGTTGTGTATAAAAATATATTTTATATTCTGTACTTAATTTTTTGCATGTTACACATTTACTTCAAGGTTTTTATGTTATTTAACACAGTATCCTATACTTTACTTACATTTATTTTTTCCTAATTATAATTACAGAGCATTGAAATACATACATACACAATACATTTTATAAGTGTTATAATAATGTAATACCTAAATATATTTTTAAAACATTTTAAAACCAATGTAGTCATTTAATTTACTTTCTAAAAAGTTACATACGAAGATACATTGTACTTTATGTGAACTACTGTAACAGTTGTTTTTAACACACTTTGCTAAAAATGTACAAAAGTATATTTGGAAATGTAGAAGTATTTTAGAAGTTTATTGAATAATTGAATAAGTCTATTTTTACACTTTTTAACTACACTATATTCAAAGTTTATTTTCAAACCTTTGAGGGAAGCATAATATTAATGTACTTTTATATATATAAATATAATATATTTTAAGCAGGTACATAAATCTGATTTTCATATATATTTTCATACATACTGTATATTTCAAGTATATTTTCAGCATATTTAGACAATTAAGTATATATATATATATATATATATATATATATATATATATATATATATATATTTTTTTTTTTCCATCAGGGTATTTCAAACATCCTCACAGGCCAGATGTTTCATGCTTGTCTATTGCCGACCCCTGTAAACGTAAAAAAAAAAAAACGTAAATTTTAGGTAAAATACTTAAAATTAGCAGCGTAACTAACTAACCTTGCACCAGAAGAGTGGCGAAACACTTCTCCTGCCCCGCCTCGTTCACCGCCTGGCAGGTGTATCTCCCACTATGGTTAGATTCACACACAGGAATTCTTAAAGACGCAACGTTTTCCTCAAACTTTCTCTCGATTTTAGGGTCTTCCAGGATCCAGGTTTCGTCTTTCTGCCACTGTATGGTGAGAGGGGGCGAGCCCCTCACGATGCACTTAAACTCGGCTACGTTCCCCAGCACCGTCGCCACGTTCTGAATCTTTTCTACAAAAGACGGCGGCTCTGGGGGGGGGGGGGTGGCGAATTCAAGAAAACAAGGATTGAACACAAGGAATTTAAGTTGGCGTAAATGCTGTAAAAGTCAGTTATAAGCTTACAAAATATATACAGAGTATCTGCAGGTACGGGAAAATGAATTTAATGAATTTAAGGGTGTTTAAAACTGTTTAAGACTTTAAAATTGTTTTTAAAAACTGTTTAATCACTCAAAATTAAGACTACTTTAGAAATAACCAACTAAAATGAAGAATAGTTCACATTCTTTTAAGCTTAGTTTACCATCATTACCATCATTCAGCTCTGATTAACTTGGATATTTTAGAGTTTTAATTGTTTTTAACAGTTTTTAACACCATTTTTATATGCTAACACTTAAATCTAAACCTAAACTCAAAATTATAATAAAACTTAAATCTAACCCTTAACCTAAAATTATTTTACACCACATATCGATAATGTATCACAAACAAAAGCGATATGATTTATCATTACATCAATACTTTCTCTCACCCCTATTTTTAAGACTGTTTAAGCCAGGTTTTAAGACAAATTAAGACTTTTTATGTTTTTAGAAATGTTTAGTATGCAATAAAAGTGGCAAAAGTTCTGACACAATAAAATAAAATCCATATCATGATATCACGAAATTCTGGAAAGTATTTTGATATTTTCTGTGCTTACTTTTAATTGTTTGTTTAGATTTAGTTTAGTTTAATGCAGTAAATATGCTAAACTTTATTTATTAGTATTTTTTGTTATTACCTAAATGTACCACTATTTTGTTAAGATTTTCTTTGGCTACACTTTTTTGTTTTTTCCTGAATATATGAAACTATTCTTATATTTATTCTAAAACTTTAATATTTTTGTTGCATTAAAATTAATTTAAAAAAGTAATGTTTTGTCATATCGCCGAAATATCATTATCGTGAAAATACCCTTAAATATTTTAAATATGGTATAATATTATTATATGTTAAGTTTTTAAGGATCTGCAGATACGCTGTATATAGAATTACAAAAAACTGAAAGAAATAAAATCAAACTATGATCCAACCTTTAATACTCAGAGTCGTCCGACACGAACAACTTCCAACTTCATTAGTAATAATACAGTTATATTCCCCGACATCCAGAGCGTCGCACTTCTGCACGTCTAGAATCATCACTGATCCGTTCTTCTGAGAGATCAGGTGTTTAGTACTGGCTTTTATCTCTTTAGAATCTTTCTGCCAGGTGATCTCAAACGGAGCCGTGCCTTTAACCTGACACTCAAACAGAGCATTAAACCCGTTCACAACTTCTACAGGACTGAACGGCTTCACAATCACCGGCGGCTCTGAAACATTACAGGAATAAATACACGACATGAAATCTCTTCTAGTTAAAAGTACTCTAAAAGCACTGCGCAAAAGTTTTAGGCACCTAAGAAGAGAAGAACTCTAAATCAATTACAGCAGCTTAGCAATAAGAGTGTTTCAGAAAAACAACACAAATACAGTAAAAAGTAATTTTATAATTTCTTATTCTGAAGAAGGTAGTTCATTTTCTGTAGCAAGACCGAAGAACAAATCTTACTTTACCATCATTTAGCTCTGATTAACTTTTATATTTTAGAGTTTTAATAGTTTTTACCAGCTATGAAAAAACACCACTTTTTGTACAAATATTATACAGTATGTAATTATTGTGGTATCAATTTAATTTAATTTTTAATTTAATTTAATTTTAGTTTTAGATTAAAACTTAAATCTAAAACTAAAATTATATTAACACTTAAATCTGATCCTAAACCTAACATTATACTAAAACTTACAATCTTAATCTAAAATTATATTAAAACTTAAATCTAACCCTAAACCTAACATTATATTAAAACTTAAATCTAAAACTAAAATTATATTAACACTTAAATCTGATCCTAAACCTAACATTATACTAAAACTTAAATCTAAAACTAAAATTATATTAAAACTTAAATCTAACCTTAAACCTAACATTATACTAAAACTTACATCTAAATCTAAAATTATATTAAAACTTAAATCTAACCCTAAACCTAACATTATATTAAAACTTAAATCTAAAACTAAAATTACATTAACACTTAAATCTGACCCTAAACCTAACTTTATACTAAAACTTTAACATTAACCGAAAACTTAAATCTAACCCTAAGATTTAACTAAAACCTACACCTAACCCTAAAACCAACCCTAACTTCTAAAATGTAGAGTTATGGTTTCGGACTTGGTTTAGGTGCATGGTTATATTCAATAGAGAATCTTTTACAAACAACTAAACAAGAGTTTAGCTTTTAGTGTTTCCGTAATTACTTTTAATGTTTCTGTTTTACTGAGCCAAAAAAAACAAACAAGAAAACACTTACTGCCCAAAGAAACAGCTTTTATCTTGTCGTTTTTACAGGTGCCTAAGACTTTTGCACAGTACTGTATGTTTTTGTCTGAATTATTAAATTATGTGTCAATTTTAAACTAAAAACTAACCTTTGACTTTCATTTCCATACTACAGCTCTCGCTGCCCGCCTCGTTTCGGGCCTCGCAGTAATAAACTCCGCTGTCTTTGGTTTCGGCGCCGGTTATCTCGAGCCGGGCCAGCGAATCAGAGAAGCTCATTTTGTGCTTGGAGCTCTGACTGATTTCGTTTCCGTCTCTGAACCAGTAAATATCTATCTCAGGGGTTCCTACAACCTGGCACTCGAAAAACACAGCCTCCCCGGGCCTCACCACCGAAACCCTGTCCGGCTTTCGGGTGAACTTTGGGGGTTCTGTGTAAGAGGAAAGTAAAAATTACGATTATTTGAGGTTTTAAAATATAATTGTACCTGAGAATGAGATTATTAATGTCAGTATGAATGGAAATTAAAGATTTATATAAAAACCTTTAACAAACAGTGAAGCCTGGCAGGAATCAGAGCCGACATCGTTGGAGATTTCGCAGATGTAATCTCCCGAGTCTGAGGGTTTGGTGAAAAAGAGCTCGAGAGAAGTTGAAGAATCGTCTTTATGAACAGAGCAGTCCACTCCTGATAAAACTTCTTTCTTATCTTTAAACCATTTGATGGTGAGCGGAGGAGTTCCAGAAATAAGAACATTGAATTTCACTCGAGTTCCAGGAATCACATCCTGTGACTCAGGTCTCTCTATAATAGTGGGGGGTTCTGATTGTGGAAAGGGAAAAAAAACGATAGTAAATTTACTTCAATTTTATTCTAGTTCAGTTAAAACTGCACATGTATATATGTACAGCTCTGTAAAAAATGAAGAGAGTACTTCAGTTTCTGAATCAGTTTCTCTGATTTTGCTATTTATAGGTTTATGTTTGAGTAAAATGAACATTGTTGTTTTATTCTATAAACTACAGACAACATTTCTCCCAAATTACAAATAAAAATATTCTCATTTAGAGCATTTATTTACAGAAAATGAGAAATGGCTGAAATATTTGGTGGTATACCCCTCGTTTTCAATCAGAGTTTTAATGAATCTTGGCATCATGTTCTCCTCCACCAGTCTTACACACTGCTTTTGGATAACGTTATGCTGCTTTACTCCTGGTGTAAAAATTCAAGCAGTTCAGTTTGGTGGTTTGTGATCATCCATCTTCCTCTTGATTATATTCCAGAGGTTTTTAATTTGGTAAAATCAAAGAAACGCATCATTTTTAAGTGATGTCTTATTTTTTTTTCAGAGCTGTATATATGTAGCATAAAAAGCTGTCTATGATATAGCTTACGGTTTTTAAAACACAGCTATGGTTTCCTTTATGCTAAAATTTGACCATCAAAGGAAGATGCTATCTAAAACAGCTTCTAAATCTTATGCCCAAGCCTTTTTTAGATTATACAATCTAGTGTTAATCTGTGCATCTGTGCAAATTTAAGAATAATTTAAGATAATGCTTCACGTTAATTTTGATGGGAACGAATGATTAATGCAGACCTTTGACTTTTAGGACTCCGGAGCACTGGTCAGTTCCTGCTTTGTTGGTAGCGATGCAGGTGTAGCTGCCGCTGTCAGAACTGTCGAGGCGAGTGATTTCCAAAGACGCTGCGTTTTCATAGAAAATGCACTTGTGTTTCTCATCGGCCTCGATCTCCTTATTCTCCTTAAACCAGGTGATCGATATCGGCAGGGATCCAGAGACCAGACAGTCTAGCTGTGCAAATGATCCTTTAATACTTTCCATTTCCTTCAGTTTCCGTGTGAACGAAGGCTTAATTATTTGATCTGTCGCAACAAAAAGATGCAGGTGAGCGCCTTTAATGTCAAAAACATTAGGTAAACTTGCTGAACTTGCTAATCTAGCTTAACTACTGACCTAGTACAGTCACATAAGCATCACAGGTGCCGCTTCCAACATCGTTGGAAACCTCAAATACGTATTCCCCTTCATCGCTTCTCTCGGCGGTCAGGATCTTTAGCGTAGAGCTCTTATCTGTGCTTTGCACTTTGTATTTTCTCCCTGACGTGAGCTCTTTTCCATCCCTCAGCCATCTTGCTTTTAAGGGTTTGGTGCCTGAGAACCTGCACTCCAGAGTAGCAGGATCTCCGACAGTGACGCTAATAGGTTTAGACGGCTCTGTGATATTTGCTGGCTCTGAAAAGGACGAGAAACTTGGGTTGACTTGGGTTCAATTCTATTTTACCCCCTTGGCCCTACCACTTACCCCCTTCCCCTTGTTTTTAAGTGTAATCCTTCCCCTAAGAACACAGTAATACCTAAGAATTGGGAATAAGGGGCGCTAAGGTTCAGTAACCTAACTGCTGCTGCTTAACTAGTTAACTTTAGGGTTTATTTTATTGTATGTCTTCAGAAAGAGGGGAGATGATGCAAAAAATAATTATTATTGTCTATTACTTAATTCGTAACTCTGTGATGTGAAGCTGAAATTAGCTTTGATTAGCTTTTATTTTATTTTATTTTTAGCATTCCGCCTTAAAGACTGCAGCTCCTGCCGTTTGTTGCACCATTTAAGGTGTAATGGGAAAGTTAGCTAGTTAGCTAGCTAGCTACTGAGACTACTAGCGAACTTTTTTTTATGCTTGTTATGAAGAATTTGGCCATAAAACATTAAAACTACACATTAAACTATGGTAATATAAAAGTGTGAATCCTCACTTTTAAAAAAGAAAATATTTAAGTTTGTGGGTTTTTTCTTCCCAGTGATTCTCATCATACCCCTTGGTTTAAAGTGTGCTAAATAAAAAAAAATCTCTATATGAAGGGCCTAACAAGAATCGGGACACCCTTAGAGGTAAGGGGTAGGGCCAAGTGGTAAAAATGGGATTGGGCCTTGCTCTTAAAGCCAAATTATGAAATGACATAAAATCAAATTATTAATTTGCTGCAAACGAAAAACTAAAAAAGATACAAATCACAAACCTTTCACCACCAAAGCTGCTGTACACTTCTGACTTCCAGCTTCATTCTGAGCCGTGCAAGTGTACTTTCCTCCATGTTTCAACTCAATACCAGACATGTGCAGCACTGCTGTTCTGTTTTCAAAGGAGATCTGAACGTGTTCAGAGTCTCGAACCTCATGCTCCTCTTTCAGCCACGAGACGGTCATCGGCAGTGAGCCTTTCAACAAACACTGCATAGTAATCTCACTGCCAACGAGGGCACTCATATTATCTAGCTTTTGCACGAACGATGGAGGTTCTATTAAAAGAAAACCAAAGAAAGTGAGCATACCGATATGTATGTAGATGACATATGAAAATGTCTAAAATTGTGTGCACAACACAAGCGATAAAACTGATTTCCTTCGCCCGTACAACAGCCAAGGATTCGCCGACCGAGGTGTTCACCAGATCGTAGGCAAGCTGTACTCTCGACTGAACTGTGTCACCAAGCAAACCAGTATGTATACAATATATAAGGCTTTATTTATTCAATTTAGGGCTTGATGTATTTGATAACAGGCTTTATTTATTCTCTAGAGGTTCACAATCTGGTCAAAAGCTTTTAAAAGCAGCATTCACTCTTTATTCTGAGAGGATAAAGGTAAAATTAAATTACGTAAATGAAAGATAATAGTATTAATGCGCTTTAGATATGAAAGAAATTGTGCTGATTGTTTGTATGATTTACTTGTAATGAACTACGCCGTAAAGTAAAGGGTCCTTTAGTAGGATTCAAAGTCCTGCAAAGGTACAGTTTCGAAGGAATGTGCAAACTGTTTTGTGATTGGTAGTCTGTTTGTTTGCATAAAGTTGAAAAGTAGAGTAGAGTATATAAACAATATAAGGCTTTAATTATTCGATATTGAGCTTCATGTATTTGATAACAGGCTTTATTTTTATCTCTAGAGGTCCACAATCCGGTCAAAAGCTTTTAAAAGCAGCATTTGCTCTTCATTCTGAGGGGATAAAGGCCCATAAAAATAAGATTAAAATACAGAAATCAGCAATAATAGTATTACTAAACTTTTGCAAAGAAATTGTGGCAATGAAATTATGCTGATTGTTAAACTTTGTCCTGAAATAAAAGGGACTAAACCTTCAGTCTTCGGTTTCGAGGGAATGTGCAAACTTGCTTTCTAATTGGTAGTTTGTTCATTGGCATAAAGTTGAAAAGTAGAGAATCGTCACTTGATTTGGCCACTTCGTGTTTCTTATGGTTGCATTGGCAAAAAACTTCTCATTGGCAAAAAAAATTGCGTCGAAAACGAATGAATTCCAGCAGTTGTGTCGATTTTGTCGCTTGCGGTGTGCACACTGATTAATAACTGATCAATCCTTACTACAGATCTCCTCTTATTCATCATACCAACCTTTCAAAATAATCTCCCAATCACATGACGTCTGTCCTACATCATTTACCACGGTGCACTGATATTTTCCAGCATCTCCGTGTTCAAATTTCAGAATCTGGATGGACACATTTCCATTGTTCATGGCAATAATGTGCCGGCGGTCGTTTCTAATCTGCTTTGAGTCTTTAAAACAGGAGACCTCGAACGGAGCCGAGCCTGAGACCGATCCCTCCAACATCAAATCACAACCTTTCACCACTTCTCTGGACTCAAACAATTTCACAAAAACAGGAGGTTCTGAAGGGAGTAAAAGAGTAAATTTTTTAAATTAATTCATCAAGGTAACTGACTAGCTGCTGAACAAATAATCCAGGGGTTCTTAACCATGGGGTCAAGGCACGAGTACATTTGTACATTTTGCAGAGAATAATGCTGTGTTTATACTTTCCATGATTCTCTGTGCTCAAATATTGTCAAATAATAAGAAAAAATTTCCATTTTAGTAATGCACTGATTGACCGAAATGGTGATTGAGCTTTGGAACAGGACCGTATCTATGTATTTATGTGTGACGTAATTTTGGTTGCATGGACAGTTGCACAAGAATGGCAATCAAGAAAATAAAGACTTTTTAAGACATGCTAGCGGCAGAAACTAGAAATATGTGCAGGATGTTGTGGGATTATGCATCTATACATTTAGTGCAATCGAAATTTCAAATTTGCCATTCTACTTAATTCTGGTGCACTCATGCATGGCATGGATCTGCACATCCTTGTTTGGTTAAAAATGGCGTTTATTTATGCAGAATAACTGGAAAAGGGAATGCAAAGAATAATGCAGTCTTAAAAAGTGTGCAGAGACATCCAATTCTAGAGACTTTGAGAAGAGTTTTTGGGTTATATTAAACCACATGTGGAGCATCTTTGTCCTTAACGAAGAGTGCCATGAAATATCCTGAACCTTAAAAAGGCATAACACATTGGAAAAGGTTAAAAAGTTAAGAACCCCTGACTTTAATGCATTTAAAAGACAACTACTCCTCTACACACCTTTAACCGTCACCAAACAACTGCACCGATCAGTGCCGGCATCGCTGGATGCAATGCAAATATAATCTCCACTATCTTCAAGACTGCAATTCGCCATCTGCAGTGTAGCAACAGAGTCAGCGAAGCTGATCTGATAGTGAGCACTTTGGCTGATTTCTGTCTCGTTTCTATACCACTTAGTCGTGATCTCAGGACTTCCTGTTACTTTACACTCCAGAACCACAGTACTTCCATTCACTGCTAGTTTATCTGAGTCCAGTTTCATCACAAACTTTGGAGGCTCTATAAAATAAAGAGAATAGTTGGGTATATGGGTTAAGAAACATTATGTAGAGTAGCGCTGTTTCAAGAATTCAAAGAAAACAAGAAACGGCACCTTTGACGAACACCACAGCGGTGCACGAAACCTTGCCGGCATCGTTCGCCACTTGGCAGGTATATTTGGCAGAATGAGATGGTTTCACAGTGTGTAACTCCAGAGTACTGGATGAAGCCTCTTTCTTGATGAAGCAATTGCCTCCGGTTAGTATCTCCTTCTCTTCTCTGAACCATTTTATAGCAAACGGCGCTGTTCCAGTGAAGGCAGCTTTCAGAACAACAGTGGACCCTGGTATCACCTCTTGAGATTCAGGTTTCAGCGTAAAGACTGGAGGCTCTATAAGTTTGGGAGGTATAGTTTGGGAGGGAGGCATATCGTTATCATTTACAAAATCTAAACTCTTAAAGAGCTCTGAAAATGAGAAATAAGATTAAATATGTCGCCAATTCTAACCTTTAACAGATACCGTTCCACTAGTCTCGCTGTGACCTGCTGCATTAGTTGCACGGCAGGTGAAAACGCCAGCGTCACTCGTCTCTAAATGTGAGATTTTCAGCGTTGCAGTGCTTTCTCTAAATTCAATCTGGTACTTTTCTCCAGGTGTGATCTCCTTTCCTTCTTTGAACCAAGAGACTGTCATTGGCTGGGAGCCTGACACCTTGCAATCCATCTGAACACTGGCGCCAACATTGCTATCGACCTTTTTGAGACTTTTAGTGAAAGTTGGTGGTATGATCTTGTCTGCTCAGGAGAATAAGAATGAATAGAACATGAATATAATCCAAAATAACCATAATATAATCAAGTACAGTTTTTGATAAAGTGATAAAGTAAAAAAAAAAAGACTAACCAAGAACTGTGACAGAGCAAGAGCAGCGGTCTTTTCCAACCTTATTAGACACCTCAACTGTGTATTCACTGCTATCTCCTCTCTCCGCGGAGAGGATTTTCAAACATGCCACATTTTCTTTAAAGGAGATTTTGTATTTTCGGCTCGTTGTCATTTCCTTGCCGTCTCTGAGCCACTTTACTTTAAGATCTGGACTTCCAGAGACCGTGCATTCCAGAGTTGCAGAGTCTCCAGCAGTAACACTGATGGATGGTGCTTTATCAACAATCTTAGCTGGTTCTGGGATTTTAAAAAGTAAGATTATAGTTAAAGTTATTGCTAGTTATTGTATAGTCACAGATTTCACCAAGTTTTAATGCTTAAGACATTTTGCTCAATTCTAACCTTGAACTGATAAGGTGGCGTCACATTTTTGCTGACCAGCCTCATTTTCAGCTTGGCACGTGTACTTCCCACCGTGAGGTATGGCCACGTTTGCGATCGCCAAAACGGCGACGTTATTTTCGAAGGACGTGGTAACGTTAGGATCATCATCTCTGAGAATTTCAGAATCCTTGAGCCATTTAACAACAATAGGTGCTGAACCTTTAAGAGAACCCTGCAGTTTCACAGCACTGCCCAAAACTGCAGTGGTGTTTTCAACCTTCTTAACAAAAGATGGTGGATCTGAAGAACGAAAGAAGATGTTTAGGAAGAGTTGCAGAATTGTACCTATGTATAAAATGTGTAGAAGACAAAGAAGTAAAGTTAAGTTAAATTAAAGCAAGTTAAAGCAAATTTACCAACCTTTTAGCTTGGCTACTGATTTTGTAGTTATTTTACCAACGTCATTTGAAACACAGCACTGGTAATCCCCAATATCTGCGCTATCAAATGACTGTATTTCCAAATACGAAACGGCATCCTTCGAAACAAGTTTGTGCTTTTTATCTGCAGTAACTGGCTTCTTATTCTTGAGCCAAGTCACTTCAAATGGGGCAGTGCCTGTAACTTCGCACTGGAACATGGCTGTACGTCCCTTCACTACCTCCACTAACTCCAGCTCCTTTTTGAAAGAAGGGGGTTCTATGGTAAAAGTAAGAGTACAGCACATTGTAAAACATTGAAACTGTAATACATAAAGAAACTAACAACCAAAACTCAAACAGATCAAAACAGATTATGACTATGATTATCATCAGTTGAAGAAGATGTTTTTTTAGTGTTCGTCACAAACCTTTAACCGTCAAGTGTGTGCTGCAGCTTTCACAGCCAGCCTCGTTCATCACTTCACAAGTGTAATTTCCACTGTCCGACTCCACCACGGACGAGATCTCGAGAGATGCTTGACCGTCTTTGAATGCAATTTTGTGTCTCTCAGTGGAGCTAATCTGTTTGTCGTTTAAAAACCAAGTGACGTGCAGTACAGGCGACCCTTTAACGGTGCACAGCAAGCGTGCAGAAATGCCCTGTTTCCACAAGAGCTTGGGCTCAAGTCGCTTCACAAATGCTGGAGGTTCTGAATGGTTCAATTCAGAGTAAGTCTGAATAAGGTTTTGCATTGCAAGAGAGCTCACAGAAATCAAAAACAGAAGATTTGGAAGCACAAGAAGGACAAAAAGAGACATAAAAACTCGCCACAAAGATGGCACAGTCAAAGCAAAGCTGAAAACTTAATTCATAATAAAGATTTATAAAGATTTTGTAAAGATTTGTGCAGAAATGCTGCACTGTAAACACTGTAAACTCATTGTAAATCCTGTATATCTTACCTTGCACGTTTACGACAGAAGAGTGCATGCTGCTTCCTGCATCGTTGGCAGCAGTACAGGCATAAGTGCCAGTATCTTTAATCTTGGCCTTTGGGATTTCAAGGCAGGCCACTTTCTCCTCAAAAGAAATCTTGCTATCCATCGTATTGTGAAGTTTCTTTCCGTCCCTCGTCCAGGTGACGGTCACTCCTGTATCCTCGTTCACTTGGCACTCAAGCCTCAGTGGGTTACCCACTGCCAAAGACGTCGACTCGAAGGTTTTTACAAAGCTGGGTTTGTCTATGACTCTGATTTCATTGGAGCAGGTAGCCGTGCCCACACTGTTCGAAGCCTTACAAAGGTACGTTCCCTGATCGCTCTGCTGGAGCTGAGAGATCTCAAGATAATGTTTGTTCTTTTCAGATGAAACTTTATAGTGTTGATCAGGGGAAATGGCGATGTTGTCTTTGTGCCAGACAACGTTCATCGGCATGGAACCAGTTATAACATATTGCAATTTGGCTTGTTTGCCCACGAACAAAGTCATGGGATCAGGCTTTGATACAAACTCTGGAGGGAAAACCTCTATAGAAACATAGAAAAAGTAGAGTAGAATAGAATTAGATAGAAATTAGATAGGAAAGGAAAGAAAGGGGCACGGTATATGCATGTAGTATATACGCAGCACACAAAGAGAGGTAAAGTAAAGCATGCATCTCTTACCTGTCACATTCAGGTTAGCAGAGCAACTGTCGCTTCCATGCTGGTTGGATGCTTTGCAGGTGTATTCTCCACTATCAGCCTTTCCTGGGCTCAGGAGCTCCAGAGATGATGTGGTGTAGCGGCTGATAATCCTGTACTTGTCGCTCTGTCTGATCTCAGAGCCAGACTTGAACCATTTGAAGTTCACGTTTGGTGCATCTTCAATCTCACATTCAAACTTGGCAGGAGTTCCGACGTTCGTCTCCAGAGCGTGAATTTTGTGCCTGAAAACGGGGGGTACTAAATTGTGCACAGGGAGAAAGAGACAAAAGAAAATCAATTAGGTGAAGAACTTAAATGCAGTATATTGTAAAATGCAAAATATATACCAATCAACCATAACGTTATGACATTGCGATCTTGTTTCTACAAACATTATCCACTTTTTTTCAGCTATATTGATTATAGAGGCCTCATGTATTGCTATGCATCATATTATGAAGTTTCTTGCCATCCCTTATTAAGGTGACGGTCACGCCTGTACTTTTGCCAGCTTAGAACTTAAGCCTTAGTGGGTTATCCACTACCAAAGACGTCTACTTAAATGGGTTTACAAATCTAGGTTTGTCTATAACTGTCTATAACTGAGCAATTTGTAGTTCTGTAGTCAGACTGTAGTAGCTTACTTTATATATCTAAATAGCAGTGCAATAGCAATAGTGCTAGTGCATATAGCAATAGCAATTGAAGAACTACAAGGTGCAACTATATATATATATACATGAGCTCAAAAAATGGAAAATCTATGTAGAAACAAGGGGGATGTCAATGTCATATCAATGTTATGTTGATTGGTATAATATGCTCAAACAACATTATTCAAAAGCGTGGCATTGCTAATGAGATGTGAACATCAGTCCAGAGGGTGACTGTGGAAGGAAAATCATGGGAATGTAATGATAAAACAACTGATCAATGAAGACTAAACCAAGACTTTATGTCCTAAATGCAGGCATGCAAAAAGAAGTGCTCAGTGAATGGTGAACCAGGGATGGAGGTACATTTCAAAGGTGGGTGCCCTGGGTGAACAAGTTTCAGTTCCAAGAACTGAAACGAAAGAAGGGTCGGAAAAAAAACCTTGAGATGTGATGGTGAAGGTGATGAAGAAAGGGGTGGCTTTGAAAGAAAGAAGAGAATCCAACAGTTAAGAGCTGATGAAAACTACAAAGTGAAATCATGCGAACAAGCTGGTGGTGAATGACTGTAAAGGCTGGTGAAAGACTAGAAAAAAAGCTGTGAAGAGTGGATATAGTCCATAAGACCATATCCGTGGTAAGTTAGTCATGGGTGATTTAAATATGGTAAAATAATCCCTGTAATCCAACCTCTTAAGAGCACTGTGAGCCTCGATGATGTCGAAGTCTTTCCAGCTTCGCTCACAGCCTCACATGTGTATTCCCCTTCGTGTTTTGTCTTGATAAGCTTGTCGATTACTAATGTGTACGTGTCTTTGTCTTTTAAACACTTGAACTCTTTGCCAGGGATAATTGGTTTTCCATTAAAAAGCCAGTTTACTTTGGAAACATGCCTTATCGTCACTGAAAAAGTTGCTTTAGAGTGTTCATCAATGGTAATATCCTCCAAAGAGCTTTCAAACACTGGCTGGTATTCCCTAACCTTTTCTTTCTCTAATTCAATAGTTTCCTCTTTCAGATATTCCTGAAATTCCTCTCTCTGAATGAGAACATCGATAGACTCTTCAGTTGGAACCGGACCAAAAGGCATATCTTTTGTAATATCTTCTGAACCTGCATCTCTGACGTGGGTTTCTACAGTTACTGATCTCATTTCCTGTCTTTCAGACTGAATAGACTGCCTTAATTCCATTTTTGACTCGGTGCTTATCTTCATCGTTTGACTTTTAGACTCCTGCAAAACTTGTTTCTCAGAGGTAACAGACAGAACAGAAGCTGTAGCTTCAGTTTTTAGAGCAGCTGATTGAGTTTTAGGTGGCAAAAAGACTTCAGTGTTTTCCGATAACTGTACCGTCTCTACCGTTGATGAGAACTTTTCTTTAGAAGCAGCCTTGCTAACCTGCAGTCTCTGAGGCCGGTCGATTTGCATTGTTCCACGTTGTTCCGACGTAAGAACCTGCTGTTCACGATAGATGATGGAATAGAAAGCTGCCTGAAGTTCACTTTTAAGATCTGCGTTCTGAGGGTACTCGCCCTCAAAGGCGATGGTGATCTCTATGGGTGTGCCGGCAGTTGTGATGAGATACGTGAATGTACTAGACTTGGGTTCTTTCTTCACTTTTACCGTCTGTACTTCAACAACATCTAAACTCTGGACAACATCAGCCAAAATCAACGGTTGATCTCGAGCAACAGCAGACGCAAGCGTGTTCTTCAACTGGTGCCTTATGTCTAGGCTGTATGATTTTGGTGCTTGAATTATGAATGTAAGTTCTTTGGGAAGAGCCTGACTGTCTCTGGACTCTGACACTTGTAGAGCGCCCATCTGCTGCTCAGTAACCACTGCTGTGGTGGTTTCTAAATGTGTAACATCCTGCGATAGTTCGCCTCTAAGTACATGTTTCTCCTCCATCAATATCGACTGTCTAACAGATTGTCCTTCTTGAATCTGAACCGCAAAGTCTTGCTCGGCAGCCTCAAGAGCAATACTGCTTTCGGTGGACACCGCTTTTTCCTCGACGTGAATCGATTCTGATGGTATTTTAGGTTCGACTTCAGTCAAGCATGTATATTTTTCGACAGCGCCCAAGTTCTCTACATGTCCATCCTCTATATCCTTACTATCGGACACTGAAGAGGCATGCATAATATTCCAATGATCCTCCTTCTGCACTAGTGCACGTTGTTGCTTGATATCACTGGAAAAGGGAGTCTCTTTTGGTAACTGCACTGATTCTGTGATGACTTGCAAAACGCTTTGAGGTTTCGGTTCTTTTCTGATTTCAGACTGGACTCCTGTTACCGACGCATCGAGAGCACTGGAATAGTCTGCCGTCAGTTCTCGTTTCTCTTCGGTGCTAACTGCATGTCTACGAACTTTTTCCTGTTTCTGCACTGCCATCTGCTGGTCTGGCTGTTCTACTGACAGTATGCCCTCTTTAGATAGTATATTTTCTGGCTGAACTGCCTGTAGATGCAGGGGTGTTGGGCTCTCTTTACGAGGTTCTATGGAAATTGAAGGCTCTTGGCTGGAGAACTGACTTGACTCCTCCCACGTAATAGGTCGTGGTTCATCTGTTGAAACCGTGTGCATAAGAGTAGGAGATTTTCTACCTGTCGCCTGCTCTGGGCTTGGTTTCTCCATACTGAACTGATCCTCGGACGGAAGAATGGCTTGATCGGAAAATATCTGTAAATGAAGAACCTGTTCCTCTTCCCTCTGTGATTGAACAGAAACGGCACTGTCTAAACCTGGGATCACGTCTGTTTTATCAGCTTGTAATTCGTTCTTTTCCTCAGCAACGAGAGCAGACCTTAATATATTATCTTTTGCAAGAGAAGCCGTTTCTTCATCAGGTCTGTCTATAACGATTTTTTCCTCTTTTGAAAGTGTTTTCTTGGTCTCGCTGAGTGAAAGGGTGACAGGTTTGGGGGATTCCTTTGTAACGGATGTCTGAACCGCTGAATCTAACATTGATAATTCTGTGGTATGGCCCTCGGTTATTTGCTGTTTTTCTGTAGAAACTGCAGTATAGAGTATTTTAATACCTTCCTTAACCTGGTAGCTTTTTTCTGCTTCTGTCTGTGGGATAATTTGTGATTGCTCTTTAACAATTGGGAGCCTTGTTTCTACCTGGTGACTTGAGATTGGGTATTTCGGCTCAGGAGTTGGTTTAACTTGCTCGTTGTTGGCGCTGACTAGCGGCTCTACTTTTACAATAGTTAGAGGAGTTACGCTCTCCGTTGTGGCGGACATGAACTTTGAAGGCTGCTCTGTCACAATTTCAAGCTCTGTAACCTCAGGACTTTTGATTCGATCGGAGTGCTGCTCTGTAAAGCCCTGGCTCTCTTGGACGGCAGAGGTCATTGCTGCCATGTGGACCTGTTTCAACGGTGTCGCCACAGCTTGTTGTGGTTGGACCGGACCAACCGTTACCCTCTCGTGTGTCTCGTGAGACTGCAGGACTGCAGCTTGGTGGGTTACCTTTTCTCGGTTTACAACTGCGGACGAAACGTCTAAGTCGCGTAGACTTTCTACGTGCTCACTTGCTACCGTCTGTCGCTCTTCGGTGCCAATCGTATAAATCATTTGGTGTCCTTCCTGTAGACTAACTCCAGCCTTCCCTGGAAGGCTTACGCTGTACAAGCGAGATTCGGTCACCTCCTCAGCGCTGGACACCTTGTACCCTTTTTGTTCCTGAACCAACTGCTTTTGGTGAGAAACCGAGAAACTTTTGCGAATTACGATCAACTCTGCGCTACAGGTTGCCTCGCCAAAAGGATTGGAAGCCCTGCAAGTGTAAAGACCACTATCTCTCTGCTGGGCGTCAATCATGATAAGAAAGCCGGTGCCATCGGGGTCAGTTACAACACAACAGTTAAGGCTTGGTTTAATTTCTTGATTACCCTTAAACCACTGGACCTGTGGATGGGGAGTCCCTATGACTTTGTATTGGAATTTAGCTTCACAGCCTTCGGCACACTGTACAGGTATGATCTGTGTTGTGAAATGTGGTGGTTCTCCAGGTATTTTAAACATTTCCTCGACCCATTTCTCGGCAGGTGGCACGTCGCTGACCTGTACCTTCAGTGTCGTTGTGCAAGTTGTCTGGCCGAATTTGTTGCTGGCGGTGCAAGAGTACTCTCCTTCGTATTCCTTCTTTACCTCAGTTATAATCAGACTGTACTCATCTCTTTCCTCCACAATCTTATATATAGATGACGTTTTAATGACTTTGCCATTGTGGAACCACTTTACGTTAGGCTTTGGAAAACCAGATATCGTAACGGTAAACCTGGCTGAATTTCCAATCGTTACTGCAGCAGGTGTAAGCTGCGTGACGAAAATAGGCCTTTCCTTTTTCTTTTCTAAAGAACTAGTAAATTTCTTTTCCTCTGGTTTGAGTTCAAGTGTTTTAGATTTCCCTGGTAACTGTAGGGAAGTGCTGTAGGTTTCTTCTTCTTGCTCCTGGGTCTTCAGGGTCAAGCTAGAAAATTCTGCATGAAAATAACGTTAAAGGTTAAAGATTCACTGTGGAAAAAAAAGATTCACAAATAAAATATTTAATGAAATGAATGTGAAAAAATTGTATTCAGTGAAAAAATAATAAATGTGTGTATAAATGAGAAAAAGAAGAAGATAGAACAACAGTGTTGCACAACATTTTTGTTGTAACTTTATTTTACTTTTTTCCCCCATATAATGTGCACAGAATTGCATTGAATAAACTGAAACAAATATTTTTCATTTACTCGTAAAATGTGATACTGTTACTACACTGTTACTAATGTCAAAATAAATCTCTTTTTTTATTAAAGGTTGATTCAAGAAAACAGAACAAACAGGTTCACATTTGTAAAATATATCCACAGTTTCTAATGTTACTACACTCAGAAAACAGAAATGTTTTATATTTACACCTAAAAGTTAAATAAACATCTGTATCTGTAACAATTAAAAGGTGAAATGAATAAAATTATGAATTTAGATCAATTAAAATAAATGTAACTGTTTAAATGATAATATAATAATATAATAATAACTTATCAGGTCAGTTTGTTTTGTTTTTATAATGTTTAAAAAATATTGTAACTTTTACCAAAATTAAGTAAACACTTTATTGTACACAGTTCCTTATTGTTATTGAGTGTAAGGACCGATTTAACCATAACTTTTTAGTGAATAATAATTCATCTGTACTGAATATACAGCATCTATATCAGTATGACTACAGATTTCACACTTTCAATATTTCCAAATCATAGAAAATGATTCATCATGGTAGAGATTAGAGCCTACAATATATTTTATGGACAACATTTTGATATTTAAATGTACAGTAAATTCCCAGCAGCAGTTTTCTAGGTGATGATGTTTTTATTTTATTATTGGTATATATAATTATTTAAATTTATGACTGCATGACTATATTTTTAAGTGTACAGTTAAATATTAAAAATACATTCAGAAAAGCTGTCAAAAGCTCTAATATCAACCAATAATGAATTTCACACTAGAGAGTATGCGTATTAACTAAAATGGCATGAGAAATAAATGCAGAAATAACTGTAATTCAGTGGTTAGATAATTGTAGTTTTTGAAGTTACACAGTAATAATACTACTGTAAAATAAAGCGTTGCACAAAAAATAGATTAATTTTACTGTCTTCATATTATATTATGATATCTTGTCTTGATTCACAGCTCCATGTATTTTGGTGGTTTGAGTTACATTTTAAAACACAGTATTGAAAAACTAGAAATTGGCCTGTTGTTTACTTAATTCCTTTCTTATTGTTATTTTTTGTTTTATGATCAGTTTGTGCCACTGTAAAACAAAGCTATTTATTGTTTGTTTTTTTAAATATCAAAATTAAAAAAAAAAAAAAAATTAACATTTTCTCATTTTTCAATAAATATTTTAAAATAAAAATATAAATTGACCAAACCTAGATGGAACTACAGTGTTAATTTAATTTCCAAAACCCTTTAAACATCTAAGACAATATAACAGTAAATTTACCTTCATTCTTTAAATCAATCTAAATTAATTCAGTGAAAGGGAACAACACAATGTACTTAAAACAGCTTTTCAGATTTTCCCTCTTTTGCTATCCAATAAATCTATAAATCTATCTAATACATGTTCATGCCAAAAAGAAAGCAAGAAAAATGTACACTTATTGAGCACCACACATGTACAACATTGAACGAATCAACATCTATTCACAACTAGAAATCTATAATAATAAATAAAACATCATAGAATCTGTGATTACAAGACAAAACACAGAATACACTACTACAGAAAAAGCTTAAAAGCATGTTGCATACGTTGTGCAGAGAACTATACACAGTAATGCAATAATTTACATTTACATTCATGGAAAATGATAATAAAATAAGATATATATCTATATCTCTATGAATTGCACTCTTTATAAAATAGCAGTCCTGTGTGGAAGCTAAAGAAGTTCACATTGTTAGAACATTGTTTAGAACCCTCTTGGTAAACCCTTGATTTTTTCTTGCGTTATTTATCTTTTTAGCTTAAAGTATTGTGAATTATTTGGCTTATTGCTTGGTAACAGTTTGCACAGGGATTAAGCCTAGTTATTTAGGTATAGACTATTTTTTTAATAGAAATGTCTTCATTTAAAATGCTGTGCAGTCCAAGACTAGGGTTTATCCCTTTTCCTTAGTTTTGCATATCTTGTGGTGCCCCACAGGGCTCTATTTTGAGGCATAAAAAACTACTGTTTTTTTACGAATTATGTAATTATTAAAGTAACAATCAATTAAATTCAAGTTTGGGCTTAAATGTAGGGTTTTTAAGTTAATTAGAAGACTTTTAGCAGGGACATTGTTTCAATGGAGCCTGATGTGTTTTGGATAACGCATTTAAATTCACCAGCATCACTTTGAACTACATTTGTGATAAGCAGATTAAAGTGTCCTGAAGCTTTTTCTTGGATGATGTATCTGGGGTTTGTAATTGGAGCACCGTCTTTAAACCATTCTGCTGTAGGATTGGGTTTTCCGCTCACTAAACACTGAAGAAGCACCGGCGTTCCTGCTGCCGCCGTGACATTCTGCAGCGGTATTATGCATTTTGGCGGAGTTTCAGTGACTTGGAAGTGAAAACTGCACGTATTTGTCGATTTGCCTTTGAATTCTATTTTATCTTCTTTCGAGGGCTCGGCAAAAACGTCAAAATTGATGCTAACGTATTTCTCTCCCTGCTCGCCCACCTCGTTATCAGTCACGGCTACAAGTCTTACAGCTTTTTGAGACTCGTCGGCTTCCTGTTGGAACTCGAACTCGAGCTCAATTTCCGACGTCTGTTCGCCGTCAAACGAGGAATTTCCAACGACCAAATCAAACTTCTGCGGCTGAATTTTGGCACTGCCTAGAGATACAGCGGTGAGTTCTCGTCCCCGAGCCTTTCCTGAATAGGCTTGTGGATTCAGAACCATTAGAGACGCTCTACAAAGCGTCTCACCTACGACATTAATTGCTCGGCAGGTGTAAATGCCACTGTCGTGAGTGTTGGTCTTCATGATTTTCAGGAAGTGGTTATCGCCATCAGAGCTGTGAAAGTATTTTTTCTTATCATGTGGGATCTTCATGTTACCTTTAAACCACGACACTACAGGTGACGGGATTCCCATCAGAGAGCATTCAAACACTACGCTTGTACTTTCAGGGGTCTCAATGTCGCATATAGGGTTGATGAACCGAGGAGGCATCTCTGTTACCTCAAACGCTATTTTCAAGTCTTCGCTTTCCTGCGTTATAAAATCGACAGCACCCTCCTCATACATGCTCGGTAGAACGTCAAGAGAAATGATCATACTTTTGTTGTCCGCTGTGTATTCTGGTATGGTGACAATCTTCACCTGCTTCTCAAACTCCTTCACCTCATTCTCATCCAGTTCGACTTCTAATAGAATCTCTTGAGGAGATGGAGATCTGGACGAATCCTCGTCTTCCTCGACGTCAAACTCGATTACGTGCTGATGGGTGACTGCAGGCGGTGCTGGTATCATCC
Organism: Astyanax mexicanus; assembly: GCF_023375975.1. Classification (NCBI taxonomy): domain Eukaryota; kingdom Metazoa; phylum Chordata; class Actinopteri; order Characiformes; family Acestrorhamphidae; genus Astyanax; species Astyanax mexicanus. The sequence continues at coordinate 51,106,088 of NC_064418.1, read as the reverse complement.
TGGCTTCTTGAGATATTACGACAACCAATGCAACACTTTTTGCTTCACCAACATAATTCACCGCCTCGCAGATATACTCTCCTTGATCGGCTTTTGATAAGTTACGAATTTCCAGTGAAATGTTATCACCATCTCTTTCAATGGTAGTTCTGTTATCTGGAACAAGCTGAGTCTTGTTGCGGAACCATTTAACATCTGGGGAAGGCAGTCCGAAAACCTCAGCGTTGAAGCGCAGCGTATCACCTTCAAACACTCTCCTCTTCGTAAGAGGTTTCAGGAAGGCTGGTGGGATTCCTTGCACCTTCTCTTGAAGAGCCCCCAAGCCTAGCAAGCCACGTCCTTCTTGAAGAATCATGCTTTCATCAATACTAAAAGCAGGGGGAGTTGTTTCAATGCCTTCATCATCTGGTGATCTAAGGAACTTAGCAGGATATAATCCATCACTGGAGCTGCTTGGGGGTCTTTTGTGTTCAATAGGAGAAAAGGGGTATTTCGGGGGTGTCACCACACCAGGGGTCTCAGTAGACGTGTGGAAGGATTCTGGCGATTTAGGAAGTTGGGAAATTTCCGTAGATGAAGCAGGAGTGTAGAACCGCTCAACTTCGGCCAGTTCCTCACTAAAGGTGCTGCCAACTTCGATGGACATTTCGGATTCTGGAGACAAAGGTCTTCCCCAGTCAGACGGTGGATTATAATAGTCATAAACCGCACTAAAGGTTACCTCTTCCTCTTCAAGTTTTCTAACACCAGCAGTGGCACCTAGTTTAGCAAGTCTTTGCTGCTGTTGTTGTTGTTGCTGTTGTTGTGGACGTTCATGAGCAGTTAGTCTTGTTGCATCTTCACGTTTCGATTTTGATATTTTGTCTGAAACAGTTTGACTCGAAACACCACCTTCTGTGTCCTGCTCACCTAAATCGGTTATAATTGGTGCTTCTTGGTATTCCATTTCTGCTCCCTGAATGCTAATGGAGCTAGGTTTTGATGGTTTTGGTATAGATACACCAGGCTCATCTTCCTCAAGATGACTACCACCTGGTCTAACAAAGGCTCCCGTACTTCCCTTAATTACCACTTCCTCTGCTGCACTTTCTTTTGCTCTAGGACTACCAGGAGTCTGAGTTACGTTCCTTGACCTATCTGGCAATATAGCTTGAGGTCTGATTAAAGTAGGAGACTGCTGAACCTCAGTGACCTCTGAAAGCGAGACAAAATGATGCATGTTACTAGATGATGGCTCCAAAAATGACCTGTCCCTTACTGAATGTCCCACTTCTGCAATGGATTGTTCCACATCCTCTACAAAGACTGACTCAGAAACATCTGAGGTGACTCTTAATGGTGAAGCCTTGCCGATAACTAAAGGTTCAAACTCCTTTACGTCACTATCGCCAGGTTTAAACAAAGGCGTTAACTTGTCTCTTTCCTGCTTAGTATCAAGCGCAACTTCCGGAATATCCTCCACAGGATAAGACGAATCTACAGGTATACTTTCTGGCTCTATTGTGGAAGATTCTGGACTTTCAAATGCCTTTTTTAGTTTTGACACTTTAACCTCTGCACCTGAAGACTGCAAACCACAACCAGTTATAATAGGTACGTCGGACGTACCGGCTTGCTTTAGACGTGGGACTTTTGGTGCATCCCCTTGCTGTGAAGACTGTGTAGTTTCTTCCAATGACTGAGTGACCCTAAACTCCTCTTCGCCACTCTTTTTCAAAGTCAATTCCTTACATGAAGCAGAAGGCCCTGATAATATTTTAGCTCTAACGGTGGGAACTGTGCTGTCAGTTTTAAAGTTGCCAAGAGATCTTCCCTGCTCACTAATTTCTACTGTAGCGAGAGACGAAAATCCAGAGTCTAAAGCTGTGGAGTCAAAAGACACATCAGCTACACTTTCAACCTGTCCCATCTTGTTAGTGGCAGTGCATCGGTAAGTTCCTGCATCATAATAAGTAAAATCATGAATGTAAAGCCTGTAGATCTTATCATGTTCTTCAAATGTATATTTGTCTGTTTCTGGTTCAAGGCAAGTGTCATCACGTGACCATGCGGCACTAGGTGCCGGTTCACCAGATATCAGGCATTCCAAAACAGCAGTTTGTCCCTCTGAGCAGCTAATGTTCTCCAGCTCTCTAAAAACCTGAGGTCCTTCACCAGTATCTTCAAAAGCAAACGTGAATTTATGCTTCATAGTTTGAGATGAGGAGTTCTCATCTGTAGGAGCCACATCCGTCTTCTCAATGGGCTTGACTGTGTCTTTAGCTTCTTCGATTATATCCATCACTGGTGTTGGAGCCGTTATTCTGATTTCTACTGGAGATGAGTGAATGGAGGAATCGGAGGTGCGAGGAACATGAACGACTGCCTGCGGTACCTGCAAAGTGAATTTCTTGTCTAGACCAGGATCCAGGATTGACTCAAGTTCTTCTTCTAGGATTTGTTCTTCAACCAATGCTGATTCTTCTTCTGTCACTTTAACTTCTTGAGGTGTTTCAGGCAAGGTCTTGTTCTCATCGTCGATGACTTTAAGTGTGCAAGACGAACTGGCTTCTCCATGTTTGTTAGAAATATGGCAGGCAAATATGCCTTGATGATAACTTGTTGGATAGTAAATGGTCAGCGTTGAAGAGTTTGCTCTGATACGTACATCAAAGTCTGGATCTCTCATAATAGGCTGTCCATCTTTAAGCCAGGAAACGGATGGTTGTGGATCTCCATGAAACTGGCATTTTAGTTCGGTCATTTCGCCCATCCGTACTTCCAAAGTTGGAACTAACGCTGTAACAAAGACTGGTGCACCAGATATCAGAGTGCTTTCGACTACCTTTTTTGGCAACATGGTGGAAGTTTCTTTTTCTGAGGGCTTTGTTACTGTGTCTTTTGCTTTTGAAACAGGAGGAGTTTGCTCTGTAACGCTCTCACAGGCTGTATACTTGCTTTCTGAGACTTTTTTAATGTCCTGAGCTGCACTAGGTCTGTCCATCACAGGTAAATCTTGGGCTTGGCGAGTTCTTGCAAACCGAGAATCTGCTGCAGGAGGGTGCTGAGCCTTTCTGCTCATTTCTTCTACACCAGCTTGAGTTTGTTCAGTTGAGGGTTGCAAATTCTCAGCCATTGTCCAGTTAGATTCCAACTCTACGTTCTCCTCTTGCTCTTGCTCAGACAGAATATCATGCTGCCATTTTTTAATGCGTGTTGCCAAAGCTTCCTCCTCGCTGACAAGATAGTCGCTTTCAGTCCGTAATTTTCCGTTGTCTTCACGAGAAAGACTCTCAAGTTGGATTTTTGAACTGCCCATTTCATAGCCTGGCATGGGAACATCGCTCAAGGCCATTTTCTGTTGTCTGTTGATTGATTCTGGCTCTTCATGTGTTGTAGTTTCTTTAGGGACCTCCACAGCGGGAGCAGCAGCCCACTCAGGCTCCAGGTGAACTGCATGAACTTGTTCACTCAAAACGTCCTGCTGCCACTTCATGATGCGCTGATTCAAGGCCTCCTCTTCGCTGATAAAGCGTTCACTTTCGTTTTCTAACTTGTTAATTCTTTCCCGTGACAAATGCAACTCTTTCTGAGACGCACGCTCACGTTCTCGCCTTTCTTTTGGAGATCTTGCAACCTTTGCAAGTGAGGATTCCCTCTCACTGATTCTTGACTCTAGGTGAGTATCATCTACAGATCCTTGATGCTGTTTCCATTTCCTTGGTGGGTGTGCTAAAGGCTCTTCCTCTCTCACCAAATGTTCAGTCTTATGTTTCAGTGATCTTTTGTCATGCAATAAAAATGGCTCTTCTTGTGTTTCAATGTCAGTTGGAGGCATTGCTTTGGCAAAAGATCTTGAAACCTTTGGTGGTGATGAAGCTTTCTCGATTACTGGTGAAGGCTCTTTTCTATATGTTTCAACTGCAGGACTGTACCCAACAACTGTGTGGCCCTGTTGTTGGGTTCTCAAATCTTCATGTTCTCCTGTTCTACTTAAATGCATACTCTCACTTGTAAACTCTTGCAATAACTGTGAACTTTCAAGTTGGGTTACTTGCCCACTATGAAGTTTTTCCATGGCTGATAATCCCGGGATCATAGTAGATGAAGAATCTGCTTGAGTTCTCGGCATTGCAAGATCTTTTCCATTTTGACTCTGTTGTTCCTTCTCTTCTACACTTACTAGGTCCCGAACGGATGGAACCTGCATCTCATGAGCTAACATTCTGGGACTAGTTGCTGCTGGTTGACGCATTTTCCCTTCAAGGACATCTTCACGGAAGTCCCTTGTTTCAGACCTGCCAGATGTAGTAGATGCTTTTGGCTGATCTAACTGCACATCTTCTTGCCATCTTCGGACACGCTGAGCCAAAAACTGATCTTCACTTTCTAAACTCTCGATTCCTCTGTTTGTTTTAAGAACGTCCTCCACGTATATTTCTCTCGATTGCAATTCTTGGATGTTTCTGTCATTGTCCTGTGGAACATCCCTACCGAGCAATAATTCTGTCTTTGTTCTTGAGGATGCTTTGAATTCGCTCGCACTGTGTACTGTTTTAACATCTTTAGCAGTTTTAGAGGCTTCACCTGCCTCGAGCCATTGCAACACGAAAGGTTCTTTAGCCTTTGCTCTGGCCTTCTCGTCCCACTGGGATCTAAGATCCGAGTCATCTGTTCCAGTCAAGCTTTCATACTCTTCCTTTGCTGCAGCTGCTGCTTCTTTTGAAACTACAGTCTCGTCCAGTTTCATTTCCGATACGTCAGTTTTAGCTTCCTTCATTTTGGCGTCCTCTACAGGGAGTTCACCTCGCATCATTTGTATTGCCCTGGATCTGGACTGAGGTTCGAATGAGTGCTTAGATCTTGGCTGTACAGGTTCACCAGACTGAGGTCCAAGACCTGTAATCCTCTCTAACCTGCTCTGGTAATCTGCGGAAGATCTACCCTGATGTTCTGGCAGCGAGAATGGCTTACCCCTAAGCCTTTCTGCATAATCCGAGTAACTAGGCTCGCTCGTGACCGACTCCAGATCAAACTCGGAAGAGGACATGGTTGATATGGAAAGTCTCTTTTTCTGTTTAACAGCTTTTTGCAACAGATTAAGCTTTGCTCTAACTTCTCCGTGAAGACTGTCTGTGTCGCTAAATCTGTCGCTGTACCGATCACTGCATCTGTCGCTGAATTTATCACTGAACCGATCACTGACTCGATCACTGAGACGGTCACTGTGGCGATCACTGTACCGATCTTGACCAGTAAATCTGTCGCAATAAATGTCGCTGTAGCGATCGCTGAATCGTTCATGCCTTTCAAACATAGGCGGAGGAGAGCGAGCACGTTCAGAAGCTGTTTCTAATTTGCTGTCTTTTTCAGCTGGTCTCGATGGGGACGCCGTTCTGAAGTACATGGTACGGAAGACGGCGCTCTTAGGTCTGGGACGTCCTCTCGGTTGTCCTTTGTTTGATTTATCGAAAGGTGAACCAACGCATCTGAGGTCGACTCTAAACTTCCTCTCCTTGTTTGAATCAACCAGTGAATCTAAGCTTGAGTGGGATTTGTCTGAACGTCTGGACAGACTCACGTAATTGGCATCTTGCTCCTCTCTTAATGACACAAGAAGTGATGCTGTAGATTCTGCAGATCCTTCAGTATTAATCGCCATTACTCTGTAACTGCCTGAGTCTTTATCTTTAATCTCATTGATTGTTAAACTCGTAACGTACACATGCATTTTACTGGCTGTATGTATTTTACGGCGGTGCTCCTTCTGAATCTGCCTGTTGTTATGAAACCATAATATTGTGGGAGCTGGTCTCGCAACTAGTTTGCATTTGAAAGCAGTTACTTCCCCCTCCACAACAGACTGAAATTTAAGCTTTTTTACAATATGAGGTTTAATATTTTCACTCCCAGATTCAGCTACAAGTTGAGGATCTAAAGCTTCTTCAGGTTCTGATAAAGCACCCTGCAGCGGTCTTCCTTTTTCGGCGGACTCGGTTCCTTCTTTATAAAACAACTCTGTAAAAGAAGGGAGACAGAATTCAACAAAATTCCCAACATGCCAAAGAGACTAAAATGTATTTTGTATGAAATTGAATATTAATAGAAATATTAACCGCATGCATCGAGTCACAAAAGCTATAAAAAAAACAAATTCACTCACCATATTTGTTCGAATAAACGCAAGACTCGATTCTTTAATAAAGATTCTGACACGAAAATGGCTTGATGTTTTGTTCCTTCTTCTGTGGACATTTCTTGAAAGCATAAATGTCTTTTCAAAGCATTAATGTAGTCAAATAAAACTTTTTAGATCGCTTTACCTGTGTATTTATCCTAAAATATTCCTTACCTGACTTGCAGAAAGAGGAATAAACGCCCTTTCTAATCCTTAGATTGGCGGTAAATTGCTCCAAACATTTAGAGAAACATTGCTCTCTATTGAATACAAAGATAAATAATTAAAGCAGCTCTAGATTTGTATGAGAAGGCGTTTATTCGAACTAATATAGTTTAGAGGTATAACCATGTTATTTAAAAAGCAAACACCATTAATCACATACCGCTATCTGCAAGCCAGTCTAAGAAATATTTGCAGGAGGGAGATCCAGATGCATGGATGGGAAGCAAAGTAAAAGATGTGGCTACTTCCATATCTTTTAAAGGATTATTTCCTGTGGAACGGAAACTTTAAAAGATACACATCCTGCACCTTGAATTTTTAGCTACAAGATTTTCTTCATGCTGTTTAAATTGAACGAATAGATGCACAACCCCAACTTTTCCCAAAATGCTGTACAACAAGCAAGTCAAAGCGCTTGCTTTCCAAAACTGTGTCAACAGGTCATACATACAGATCGGAAAAAATAAAATAAGATATGAAAGTGTTCCCATCAACAAAAAAGAGATCCATGCAGTTTGTACAGTCATCAGTCACCAGACAGTACTACCAAATATTCCATGTTCAACACCATGTTTCACAAAACGACATTACTTTAAAACAAGATTCTGTAGACCAATCTTACCTTTGACTTCTTCCTCAAGTTTAGTTTCAATCTCCTTTTGTACAACTATAAAACAAAGCCATTTAAAGAAATTGGTCATTAAAAGTTCGTGCAGAAGGATTTTGCAGAAAATAAAAGACATAAAAAGCCATTAAAACATGAATCATTGTAGACAAACTTCAGGTTCAAGTGCGGACCAGAAGTGAAACAAATGGCACACATGGAACCAGTACAGAGGAAGATGAAAGACAAGAAAAGGATAATAAAAGAGGAAATGCATGCATGTATTTGCGAACCTGGCACTAAGAGGTGAGTACTGCATGCAGATTCTCCTGCTGCATTAATAACTTTGCAGGTGTAAGTTCCTTCTTGTTGTGGACCAACATTTTTCAGGTTCAGAGAGCACATTGAACCATTTTGGGACATTGTACATAAAGAAGATTCCTCAACAACTCTACTGTTATGTAGCCAAATAACTGAGGCTGGGGAGGAACTATTTAAAACACAAAAAAGAGTTATACCCTCCCCTGAATTCACACTGAATTCTGGAGACATTTTTTGAAGAAATTCAGGTGGAAACATAGTAAGTTCCCCTGTTTCCCCTGTTTTCCTGATGGACACAGGCTCAGTAGGCTTAGTATAAAGACTTGTTTCCATTGGTGTTTCCAGAACAGGAAGTCCCATGGAGTCTTCTACTCCTTCTTCCTGTTGAACAGGTGTTTTAAAACTTATTTCATCATCTGCCTTAAACTGAGACTCATATGTTGGCTGAAAGATGATCAAAGTTTCTGCCTTTGGCGATGCTTCTGTTGCAAGAACAAAGAAGTTAAAGAAAGAAGTGCACTAAAGAAGAAAAAAAGAGTGGGTGGAAATGAAGTACTGAAGAACAGATGATGATCGTGGTGGTGATCATGATGATGATGATGATGAAAGATGTCGATCAATTTCTTTACAGCTAAATGTCAAAACAGCAAAACAAAAATTGTACACTGGTGGAGCTAACAACGTTAAAAGAATTGGGTTTGTAGAAGTTTAGAATGAAATGGAATGGGATGCTTAAGAGGTACACGTATATATTTATATATATTTATTATATATATATATATCCACCTTCCACTTCAAGCTGGGCTGAGGTCATCTGGATCTCGCCATCTTTACGTTTAATGGCACAACTATAAACCCCCTGGTCCTCGAGTTGGGTGTTGTATATATAGAGTGATAGAACACTACCACTTTGTTCTGACTTGATCCTTTCTGTAAAAGTGAGTTCTTTACCATTGTGGTACCACACAACATCAGAGAAGGACTGTGGATCAATGTAGATGACGAATTTTGCCATTTCTTTGCTTTTTACACTTAATTGACTCAAAGAACTTGAAGTAGGTTCTTCCAAAGCTCCAAAATCTTCAGCTTTAGAGATTGTGGAGGCTTGAGAATCAAAGATAATGTTCTGATCTGGTTTTCCAGGAACAAGAATGGCACTTAGCATCTTTTGATCTGGTTTATCTTCTGAGGATACATCTGTTGCCTTAGTTGGTGGAGTGTGGTCGGGAAATCTGGCTTCATGGGTGCCAGAAATACTTTTGAAGTCAACTGTGGTAGTGGTGGGTGGCTGCTCAACCTCGATAATTTTCATATCAGATTTTAATGACCATAACAATGAAGATTTTGCAGGTATGGTTTCTAAGACAATTGTATTGCTCTGTAAATCCTTATCCTTTTGGAGCTCCATTGAATGTTTATCAAGAATTTGTTTCTGGTCATCAACCGTTCGAGTTGGTGGGCTAAGCTTTTTGGTTAAAGATTGCTCTGATCTTTCCTTATAAACTTCACCACGTCCTTCATCGGTGTAAACCTTGCTTTCTGAAATAATTCTAGGAGGATGTACCTCCTTGTCCACTTTATGTTTGGTGTCTTCTGCTAAGGAAGGGTCGTAAGCACTTATTGGTACTGATCCTCCCTCTAAAGAAGGTCTCTGAACTCCTAATCCAGGTTCTTGTTCAGGCAAAGATGGGGGATCCCTTGAGGTAAATGCAGTAGGATCTTGAGAAGTTCTCTCATATGACACTGCAAAAGATCTCGAATGTTCCTGAACCTCATCACCTTTTACAATGGGTTTTGAAAGTATCACTGAAGGTCTGTCCATTGTGGTTTCAAAGACAAGAGTTTTGGAAGGCAGGTTCTGGTCCTGATCCTTAACAGGTAAACTTGTTGAACCAGGTAAACTGATGTCCATAGCTGACCTTATGGAAGAAGGCAATGGATGCTGAATCATAACATCTCTTTCAATAGACTTCTCAGTTGATGTTGTGATTTTTTGAATATCTTTTGTCATTGTGTTATCTGGTTGGACCTCCACGTGTGGTGGTTTGTCTTTTGCTACATGTATCTTTGTGACCATTGTCTCTTCCATAAAAGGATGTGGTAAAGTGATTTCAAGTGATCCAGAAATGGTCTTACAATCTGAATTTCTGTCTAGTGTATCTTCAAAAGCAAGAGTTTCCAATTGCAGATTCTGCTTTTGAACCTCCTCTATCTGAACTTCCACAGGTGGTGGTTTGTCTTTTGTTATAAGTATCTCTGTGATCTTTGTCTCCTCCGTAAGAGTATGTGGTAAAGTGATCTCAAAAGAGCCTGAAATCGTCTTTGTTGGCTTTTTAGAAATGGTGGACAGTTGCAGAACTGTAACACCTGGTTCAGGAAATACCTTTGAAGGTATATCTGGTGAAGTTTCAAAAACAAGAGTCTCGCATGGCAGGTCTTGAGGTTGAACCTCCACAGGTAAACTTGATTGATCTCTCATTGGAGGTACAGTAGGCTCTTGCAAATTAATGTCCATAACTGACCTTCTTGACCAAGTTACTGAAGATCTTTGAGATGGGGTTGTAACATCTGGAAATTCCCTTAGAAGCTTGATTTCTGTTTGGACCTCTAATGGTCTTTGTGAGGTGGCTTCAAAAACAAGAGTATCTACTGGCAGAGCTTGTTGTTGTTGAATCTCTTCCAGAGGTAACGTTGGTTGATCTTCCCTTGAAAGTTCAGTAGGTTCTGGCAAAGTTGCAACTTCTTCAATGTCTGTAATCGACCTTTTTGAAGGTGCAAATGGTTCAAGACCTCTTACACTTGATTGAGACCATGCCATTGAAGATCGTTTATGATTGGTTGTAATGTCTGAAGGATAACTTGGAAGTAAGTTATCAGGTTGGACCTCCACTTGTAATGGTTCGTCTTTTGTTATAAGCATCTCGGTCACCTTGGTCTCCTCTGTAAGAGGATGTGGTAAAGTGATTTCAAGAGAGCCTGAAACTGTCTTACTAAGATTTTCAGAATATATAGCTTGCTGCTGGACTGTAAGACCTGGTTTTAAAAATTTCTCTGATAGCCTGTCTGGTGTTTGTTTAGAAACAAGAGTATCGCAAGGCAGGTCTTGACGTTGCACCTCCATAGGCAAGATTGGTTGATCTCTCACTGGTGCAGTAGGAACTTCTTCAACGGCCATAATTGACCTTCTTGAAGGTGCAAATGGTTCCCGAACTTCAACACCACTTACGCTTGATTGAGACCATGTCATTGAAGATCTTTCAGATTGTGTTTTAATGTCTGGAGGATCACTCGGCAGCTTGTAACCTAGCTGGACTTCCACAGGTGGTGGTTTTCCTTTTGTTAAATGTATCTCTGAGAGCTTGGTCTCCTCCGTAAGAGGATGTTTTAAAGTGAATTCAAGAGTGTCGGAAATCGTCTTACTAGGTTTTTCTGGAAGTGTTGGTCGTTGCAGGACTGTAACATCTAGTTTGGGAAAGATCTGTGAAGGTCTGTCTGGTGTAGCCTCAGAAACAAGAGTATCAGATGGCAGGTCTTGATGTTCAACCTCCACAGGTAAACGTGGTTGATCTCTCATTGGTTGAACTTCCTCAATGTGAACAATTGAACTTGTTGAAGGTGCGAAAGATTGCTGAACCTTAAAACCGCTTAGACTTGATTCTGACCATTTATGGAAGGTCATTGAAGATATTTCAGGCTGGTCTGTAATGTCTGAAGAATCACCTGGTAGCTTGTTACCTGGTTGTTCATCTTTTAAAAGTTGGTCGACCATCTTGGTATCTGTAGTTTTAAGAGAGTCAGCAATTCTCTTACTTGGTTTCTCAGAAAGTGCTGATTGTTGATGAACCTCAACACTTTCTGCGATTGATTTAGACCACGTTTCTGATCTCTCAGGTGTGGTTTCAAAGAGAAGAGCATCACCTGGCAGATCCTGATCATGCTCACTGATGAATCTTTGGGTTTGAAGACTTGATCTTTTTGTGTACGCTTTTTCCAAGCTTGAAAGTTTCGTATTACCAAGATCTTTAAAGGACTCATCTGAGCAATACAAAGGAATATGTTAGAAAGAAAGAAACTCTACCACAGTATAGAAAGAAGATATACTGCCCAGTGAGCACAGTGAGACGTCTAACAATGCCTAGTTTTATTTTTTGCTTGGGTAAACTAAAATTAGACTCTGAAAAATCTTTGAAAGACTTTTAAAGAGTTTTATTTTTAATATCCATCAAAGACACATATTCAAATAGTTGGCATCACTTTATTTGGATGGTCCATCATAGATGCTTAACTAACATTAATTTACATTTTAGCCTGTCCATTTATTATTATTTTTTTTTCTCCTCTTAATTAAATCTTACATTGTTTGCTGGTTTATCTAATGTTTTACCATTTATTTTTTATTGTTTTGTTTATTGAAATCACTAACTTACATGATTAAATACATTATTTTATTTTTAAGTCCTTTTAAGTTGTAAGTGCTCTGCTTTTTCTTCTACTTCCTCATTTCCTTTACTTCTCTATTTGCTTTACTTCATATTTTGTGTATTGACTTAAAATATCATTTATTTAAATACAATAGGAAAGTGCCTAGTGTAAGCCCTGATAGCTTTTCTGTACTTTCCCTTTACTGTAATTATCACTATTACTTTTTTTTGTTCATTATGTGTTGATATTTTGTGCATAAATAAAAAAAACAATAAACAAACTATTAATAAATAAATATAAATATATATATGAAGCATCTATAATATACCATCTAAATAATGTGACACCAAAAAAAAATGTTGCTTATAACTTTTTCCTCTGAAAAATAACAGAAATCTAGACTTTTAGAAAGTCTAATTCACATTTTGAAACTTCACGTCCATGTGCTCACTGGTTGAGCAACACATGAGAAATATATGTTAGAAAGAAGTGACTCTTATGAGCATGCCACGTGCAAAACAAGAAAAAAAAACGAGAGTGCAAAGGATTGTTACAGGAAACCAATTATGGAGAGAACAATCAAAAATCTACGACTGAAATGAGCTGAATAGAGCAAAGAGTGGATCACACTTCACAAAAGTGAATGACTTGGTTGATCGTACCAGTGGGGGAAAAATGGCTGGTTTAACGGTGAAGTTAGTAAAAGTGACTAAATATAAAGATCTCACAGTGTGAATCAATAATTAATCTCGGTGCTTCATTCCAGAACAAGGACCTAATTTTATATAAAATTACCTTCTCTGGTTACTGCGAGGGTTGCTGTGCAAACTGCCTCTCCAGCAGCATTGGTTGCTTTGCAAGTGTACCGTCCGGCGTGCTCAGAGAAAGCGTCAACTATTATTAGCGTAGCAACGTTCGTCATTTCATCGTAATGAAAGACCACGTTTTTGTTTGGTTTTACGGGTTCCTGCTCGTGAAACCAGCTGATCTCTGGTTTGGGCGTGCCAGAAACACAAGCGTGAAACCTGGCCACTTCCCCGTGAGGCACAGTGCTGCTCACTATGGGCTGGATAAAAGTGGGTTTTTGACCAATCAGCTCCTTCTTTACGCTTTTAATGCTCGTGGAGAGACTGGACGAGGCATGCCGCTGAGATTCTTGAGACGTTACATCCGTAATTTGAGTTTTCCCTGTAAGGAAGTATTGAGCACACAATCACGTATTTTCCTTCTTAGTAGATTCTTCTTTTTTTAGAGTACTTTTGCATTAAAAATACTTTTTAAGCTCTATTGGGACGGGATTAGTTTTACATGACGAGGCATTTTATTATTTTTTTTTACTAATATCAGATTTTCTTAATAATTTATAATAATAGTTCTGTTTAAATGGTGCGATTAAGCTTATTTTAATCCACAGATAAAGGGCGGGGCTTCTGCAGCTTTTTAGCTTATAGCCTACATCAATTTAATAATAAACATGTCGCGTCTAATTTTTATTAGTATTACTACAAAGGTGCGATATAATATTGGTTACTGTCAGGTTACTGTTTTGGAGGTGCTTAAATAAGGCAGTGCATAAATCGAGTAGCTACTCCCATCTCTCAGTAATAAGAATAAATTAAATGTTATTGAGATTTCTCATCTTATCCCATGCTAATTCATCATAAATTGTATTATCCTGATGTTCTACAAATACAAATATATATATATATAAGTACAGTACGTCCCCAGGTAAAACGAATGAACTAATTCCGTCTGAATAGAGCTGTGTTCTATCAGCAAGTGAAGTGTGTCCAATACATATAGTATACATATAAAATATGTATAATTCAATATAATGTGTTTACAGCTGAATTCACCATAATTGAACAATATAAAAGATATAAAAGAAGAAGAATTACAGGTTACAGATTAAAAGCGAATAACTCTTGCGTCAAAAACTGCATCACGTCTTTAAGCAAATTTAATATTAAACATCACAATTATTCAGACATGCTATTAAGGATTAAGAGGTTTTTAAGCTCACCCTCCAGTGAAAGAACTGCAGAACAGGAAACCGTTCCTGCAGAGTTGCGAGCGGCGCATGTGTACTCGCCCATGTCCTCAGAATAAACTCTGGAAAGCTCCAGCTGGCAGATATCGTCAAACTGGGACATTTTGCAGAAACTGGACTGTTTTATCTCTTTTTCTTTGCAGTACCAGCTGATGGTCAGGTCTAGAGTGAGCGGCACCAAACAGAACAGAGGAATATATTATAAATTCAATCAACCTTTATTTTTTTAATCGGAAAAAAACATTGAGGGTGACCCTCAGTTACAATGTTGAAAACATTAAATAATAAATTAGAAATAACAAGGAATAAAAAAGTAAAAAAATAAATAAATGAATAAAATAAGTATTCATTTTTAATTATTTTGAATAAAATATCTATGTGAAACAAATTGACATTAAAAGTAAAGAATTTATAAAATAAAAAAATAAATAAAAAGATAATGATAATAAAAGTAAAGTAAAATGTTAAGAATGATAAGAAATGTTAAAATGAATAATAAAACTAAGAACAAATATGAATGAAAATATTAAAAAGTAAAAATAAATAGATACAAATAAATAAATAAAATAAATAACAAATTCAAATGAGAAAAAGATAAACTAATAAAAAAACTTCTTTAAAACAATCACAGGCTTTCTGTGATTTTTAGACAAAAATTGGCCAATGAGATTCTCTCTCATAAATGATATGGAATAATCATAAATATACATTTTTGAGCATTTAAAAACTCTTACCCTCTCCGGACACGCGGCACTGGAACCTGCAGGATCCTCCTTCTTTAACGGAGGTGTTTTGGATCGGGGATATGACCACAGGTGGGGATAAAGGTGCTCCAGTGTCGGGGGAAACAACCTCTGGTACTATAAATAAGAAAATACAATAGTTAATATTGTTAATACCTCGTGTTTTATGTCATGTTTTATTTTGTGCAGACACTGTATTGTGTTTAGATTTTGCTTTAGTAACCGAACAAACTGCTTTCCCACTACAAATCCCAGAATGCATCTGCCAGACTCATGTTTCACACCTAATACTTTTTTTGTAGTCCAAAAAATGCATCTTTACGCTTAGATGGAATGTACAAACTCCGCCTCGCCACTACAATTCCCAGAATGCATCTGCCCGTGTCGCATGTCTGGGCTGACTGGCCTGATACAGATTTTGTAGTCGAAAACACACCCCTTTACGTGTACAGCCAAAGGACAAACTGCTTCCCCACTACAATTCCCAGAATGCATCTGCCAGACCCATATGTGCAGACTCAGCCAATCACAGAGCACTTTCAAAATATGATCAACTGAATATTGATTACAAAGATTGTAATTAGTACTGGTAAATTTCAAACATGACTGTACTCAGTATGGGATACTATTTCAAGTATGTGTTCTTTTTTATAAGAATCTGCCCAACATGCTACTGATTTTGTTTGCATATCATAACATCACAATTAATATCGTGTATCATGAAAATGTCTTCAAATACAGCTCTGGAAAAAAATAAGAGAGCACTTAAAAAAATTATGAGTTTCTTGAAACTGAACTGCTTGAATTTTTGCACCAGGAGTGTTTAGCATAAAGTTATCCAAAAGCAGTGTGTAAGACTGGTGGAGGAGAACATGATGCCAAGATGCATGAAAAAAAAACTGTGATTAAAAACCAGATTTATTCCACCAAATATTGATTTCTCTTAAAACTTTATGAATATGAACTTGTTTTCTTTGCATTATTTGAGGTCTGTTTTTTGTTATTTCAGTCATTTCTCATTTTCTGTAAATAAATGCTCTAAATGAGAATATTTTTATTTGTAATTTGGGAGAAATGTTGTCTGTAGTTTATAGAATAAAACAACAATGTTCATTTTACTCAAACATAAACCTATAAATAGCAAAATCAGAGAAACTCATTCAGAAACTGAAGTGCTCTCTTTATTTTTTTACAGAGCTGTATATTGATGCAGCTAGTTCATACAGTTGTCTTAAATCTCTAATCTGTGATCGTACCTTCTACGTTGAGCGTGGCGGAGCTGCTGGCCTGACCGTAGTCGTTTTTGGCCTCACAGGTGTACTGAGCTGCATCTTCTGGGAAAACCTCGATCAGCAGCAGAGTGAACTCGTTCCCCTCTCTCAGGAACTTACACTTAAACCCAGCAGAGAGAGCCTGAGAGTTCTTAAACCAGGAGACCTGGGGCTGGGGGATACCGCTCACCTCCACCGAGAAGCGAGCGGGCTTACCAGCTTCTACTGATAACGACTCCATGTGTCTGATGATCTGAGGAGGCTCGGGGACTGGAAGAAGAACAGAGGAGAGCGTAAATTTATCTAATTTAAATTAAATTCTAAAAACCCGTACAATTATCACTGATCAAGACCAATATTCAGCATTCTAAAATAGCTTTTATAAAAATGAAAAACCAACACAGAATGTATTAGAAATGGACTAACTGGCTTTAAAACATCCAAAAAAAATAGAAGCAGCATAAAAAACTAGGGTCATCAATTTTTAGAGCAGGCAATTTTTTTTGTAGTTTTTGCTAAAATTCTTCTTTTAATTCCAGTGGCTAATAAAACAAAGTAGCACAGAACAGTCTTAACCCATTAAAAAAACTCCCATATAATAAAGAATATTAATTATTAGCAGTCAGACCTTAAAAATCACAGACAATCAGTTACATACTTTAGAAACCGTGGCTAAAAACTAATTTTTCCGGCACTTTTTACTGTACCAAATACTTATTATCAAAAAAATTCATATAAGATTAATATAGTATAACCTGGGAAATTTGTATGAAGTGACTAAAATTCAACACGATGCTCATTTATTTAATAACTGCTTTAACGCCACATCCTCATGTAAAAATAATAAAAACTAAATATGACTTATAATAATAAATAATTTCACCGGATTATAAGGCACATTATGCGACACTAGTAAGGAATAGGGGTGTCGCCATGTTTGCCTTCTAATTCAGCAGGTCTCGCTGCTGGGAGGTGGTGGTGAGTTAACTAAGTTAAGTAAACAAAACTGTAATTCTTAAAAAAAAGTCTTTCTTTTAAAGTTAAACGAGTGCTGGATGTTAATCTACACAGATTTCTCTGCTGAAAACTGTTTATTTGGGTGATTAAAGCTCTTCCGTTTATTTACAGTAAGCTTAGATTTCCAGATTTCCACTAAGGCTGGGTGCAGCAGCATTAGCATTAGCAGCTAACCGCTAGCTGCACTGCGCACCGCTACACTGGGGAACCCTGAGAGTTCTAGTAAGCCAGACCGATATTAGCTAGTGATTCGTCCCATATTTTTAAGAATTAGAGTTTCGTTTACTTAGCTTAGTTTTTTCTGTTGAATTAGAAGTAAACCCCTGTTCCTTACTAGTGTTGCCTAATGTGTCTTATGTATAAAAAATAGACCAGAAAATAGACATTTATTAATAGTGTGACTTATAATCTGGTGCGACTTATAGTGTGAAAAATACAATATATCTGTCTGTCTGTGTATTTTTTAGTTTGTTTATTTAAGAAAAGATGCATATTTAAATAGAATCATTTATCATTTGTATGTCTATTTAGGACTCCTTAAATTTGTGATAGAAATTGTTTGTTTTGATAATAATAATGAACGTTTCAATAATAATTGAATAATAAGTATTACACTGGGACTCAATATCTGCAGACAGTCAAAATCAAATAACTCCACATTTAAAACAGGAATATAAACAAAGAAACACAGCTTCCATATATTCACAGACATACAATATATATATATATATATAAAGTATATATTAAATGAAGGCTTACTGTTGACGTGTAGAGTTAAAATGCTCCTGTTCTTCCCGGCGATGAACGTATACTCTCCAGCATCGCTCCTGTAGGTTTCAGTGATGGTGAGGCGATGAATCTTCCTGATGATGACGTAATTAAAGCGCTGGTCTACAGTAAACTGAATTTCAACTCCGTTCCTCAACCAGCGGCCCTCAATATCGTCCTCGTTCACCTCAAACTCCAGAGTCGCCCTCTGTTTCTCAAGCACCTGCAGAAAAACACGCAATAATACACATTATTAAATACATTTCACTGTTATTAACGTCACGATGTCTGAGAAATATATTTCTATGCTGATTTTTACCGTGATTTCTTTCTCCACAGGTTCGGTAATGCGGACGTCCTTCCCCTCCACCGTCAGATGAGCTTTAGAAACACTCGATCCGGCGACTACCGAGTACTCGCCGGCGTCGGACATGCGAACCGTCTGAATCATCAAGCGCTGGATGTACTTATCTGTGGAAACTTTAAACCTAAAGAAATAATAAAAAAAAACAAAGAGAGATTAAGGATAATTGGTCCAATTACAAGGCAAAACAAGGCAATAAAAAAAATGAATACCAAAAAAATGGAAATAAATAAAATGAAATAAGAATAAAGCATGAATGATTCAAACATGATTTAGACCACATGTACAATGAATTGGAAATAAAAATAAAAATGCAAATAAAAAATAAGAATAAAGAATGAATAAAACATGATAAAAAAAAATATATATATATATTAAAATAACTGGCACAGAAGCAGAAAGCAAAAGATAAAAAATATATATTTATGTAAATTTGAATTTAAATGAATTAAACGTTTCCTCACCTTTCAGATCTTTCCAGTTCCTGCCCATCTTTCATCCAGGTCACCTGAACATTAGGCTCAGAGAGCTCACACTCAAAGATGGCCTTCTTCTTCTCAGTAACTTTAATGTCCTTGATGTGTTTTGTGAATTCAATGACGCGAGCTGGAGAACGAGAGCATGATCCAAGGGAAATATTACATCATAATCAAATGAGAAATCTTTATAACTTTCAATACGATATCTGTCTAAACATCTGAATACGATACAGAAACAATTCTATGGCAAAAGCCTAAAACATCAGAAATTAATATAATGATAGATAATCAAACATAAAACTAAATTTTTTTTTTTTTTTAATAATAATAACATTATATTCATCATATCATAAGTTTATGGAATATCTTTGATAGTTAACCTTGTCTGAAGAGCCAATCCCAACCAAAAAAAACTGATCTGTGATCTGTGTGGTGATTGAATCAGTTCAGGAATAGAGTGCATATTGGAATCAATGATTCTAAACACTGTGTAGAAGAAGCTCATGTGTTAATAAACAAACATTATGTTTATTATGTAAACATAAACACAACCGTGGGGAAACTCAGAGACGACACAGAGCTCTCCTCAGACACTGGATTAAACTTCAGAACTGAAAACTTAATCATGGATTTTCACAGAGAGTGATGATACTGCAGATTTTACAAACTGTAGCTTTAGAGTTATTAAGCTGAGAAGAAGATAAGGTGAGATTTTTGTGTTATACAAGATGCTGATTGGGATTTTGTGCAGTTTTTAATGACAAAGTATTGAGATACTTTTTAGTAAAGGTATAACATGCAACATTAAATACAACATCAAAAAACACTAATGTTACCTTAAGTATGCTGACAAACATCATTATGTATATTGTTGTGTTTTAAATAAGATATTTAACATTTCTGCATATTTTACCAATACAATCTCAAAGAATTGCTTTTAAATGCATTATTATATCCTATTTAGGTGCCTTTCAAATAAAATTAAGTTACCAAATAAAGTTTGACTTGTTTAAAGAACATACCCTCCACAAAGAGATTAGCTGAAGTCTGAGCAGATCCAGCTACGAACTTGTACTCGGCACTGTCCCCGAAGTGAACGTTTCGGATGGTGAGAGAGTGAGAGAGCTGTCGAGAGCGGGTCTGGCATCGGTCTGTAGATCTGATCTCCACGCCGTTCTTCAGCCACTTGTAGGTGATTCCCTCGTAGTTTACGGTCACCTCGAAGGTGATGGTGTCCTTCTCCTGAGCGTTGAGGTCTTTTAGCATCGATGTGATCAGAATAGCTTTAAAAAAGAAGAAAAAACAAACAGAATCGTTTTAATATCTCGGTACAGACTGAAGGTTTTAGTAGAGTTGAATGATATTCCCAATATTTATATTACAGTCTCATGCGGTCCAAACCAAGAACAGACACTCGCAGATACCAAATATACTATTTATATTAAAGAGAGTAGTCAAAAAAACACAAAACGGGTCGGTAACAAAGGAAAACAACAAAAGAAATGCATCGTAGTAGCAAACTAGATTCAATACTCTGTGAAGAGCTAAAGAAACAGAGGGGTATTTATACTAAAACAGACCAGGTGTGAGCAATCAGAAGCTGGGGGAGTGTGAACACGGTAGCGTCACATGATTAGCAGAGTCAAGCAGGAAGGTCCGGTGTAAGTGCATGCTGGGAATTGGAGTTTAGAGCAGCCTGATTGATGTATTTTTTTTATGTGTCAAAAATTTTGACAATATTATTGTGTACGATACAATATAGCTAACCCATAGTCTACAGTGTTCTGCCCTTTGTGCTCAGCTTGAATGTAGTGAACTTAGTCAGTAATCGTTTTAATCGTCTAAACTATTGTTTAGACAGTTTAATGTACTTTTAAAATCCGCCTAAAAATTTGCCTAAAGAATTAGGAAAGATGGCCACATGCTAGATGTTATTTTTTTTTTGAAAATCCTAGATTACTCAAATATATCTTAATTCGAGATCCAATGTTAACATAATTTTGATAATTGACCACATTTTGATCAAAGGTTTACTTAAAGTAAAAAGTCAAATAAACAAAAAAAAAAAACTGGATGACCTTTATTCTATGTTAGTTATTTACAGAGACTCTTATTATGAAGCCTAAAAGAGTGTGTTATCCATAATGCTAACAGCCTGACTCACATGATGCTAACAGATACAGCAGCAGGCCTCGACAGTGTTAGGATGTTAGCGAAACAGCAAACTGTTTCTCAAAGCTGGATTACTCGCTGAAAGTTGATGACAGGCCGGTGGGTGAGTAATATCTTAAAGCCCTAGTTGTTAATAACTGTAATTATTGGGGAACTACTGTATTAGATGATGATAAAAAATACTTACGGCTAACGGTCAGCGTAGCGGAAACTCTGTCATTTCCACAGATAAAGGTGTATTCTGCAGCATCATCTCGGCTGGTGTTCATGATCTTCAGCTGGTGGAGTTTACCCTGAACCACGATCCTGAACTTCTCGCTCATCTCGATCTCGACTCCGTTCTTCAGCCAGGTGGACGGGACGTTAAAGTGAGAGACTTCACACTCGAACGTGGCCACCTGAGTCTCTGGAACCTCAACGTTCTTCATGGGTTTGGTGACCCTCAGAGCTGGAGAGATCAATAATGCAGGAAATTAATATGTATGCATGTTGAAATGGTTTAAAAATATAGAGTTTATATATTTGAGGTATATGGTATGAAAATATACTATCGACTAGATAAAAGACGAAAAATCACCCTCAAATTGTAGAAGTAATTGAAGCTGAAAGCTATAATGGCACATTAGCACCAAAAAACTGGTTCTGGAAACCAAAAAGTACCAGTTTCCAGCTGAAACGTACAATCTGAGCCATTGTGCAACTTCCTCGTTTGATGACGTATTATGTGACGTATCCACGATTCCACTAAAACTGGTGCAAACGTGAGCTGGTTCGCTAAAAAGCACCAAGGTTCTTACAAGCCTGAACGGAACCAGTTCAAGAACCAGAATTATTGTGGCCTAAAAGAGCTATTACAAAAATATCAATCCTAGATTTCTGTTCTAATCTAAACTATGCTTTTTTATGTAAATAGAAATAGTGACAAAGAGACTATTAAAATGTGGGATTTTTTGGTTTATTACAGATTCTCTATTGTAAAAGTACCAACTAGTCATGCATGCAATGAGGAAAAAAAAGAAATCCTGTATAGAAGATTTAAAGGTAAAGATTGATAATCGCTTTATAATCAAACCTCAGACTCTGAATATAACATAGAGATTCACATCCTCTACTGATCTACTAATCGTCTAACCCCTAAAATATGTATATATACAACTTTGGAAAAAATGAAGAGCACTTCAGTTTCTGAATCAGTTTCTCTGATTTTGCTATTTATAGGTTTATGTTTGAGTAAAATGAACATTGTTGTTTTATTCTATAAACTACAGACAACATTTCTCCCAAATTACAAATAAAAATATTCTCATTTAGAGCATTTATTTACAGAAAATGAGAAATGACTGAAATAACAAAAAAAGATGCAGAACTTTCAGACCTCAAATAATGCAAAGAAAACAAGTTCATATTCATAAAGTTTTAAGAGTTCAGAAATAATCAATATTTGGTGGAATAATCCTGGTTGGTTTTTAATCACAGTTTTTTTCATGCATCTTGGCATCATGTTCTCCTCCTCCACCAGTCTTACACACTGCTTTTGGATAACTTTATGCTGCTTTACTCCTGGTGCAAAAATTCAAGCAGTTCAGTTTAGCTTGTTTTAAGCGCTCTCTTAATTTTTTCCAGAGCTGTGTGTATGTATATAGAAAAATTACTTACATTCCACGTGTAAGAATGCGCTGCACTGCAGATGTCCTACAGTAGCGGTGTATTCTCCTGCCATGCTCTCTTCAACGTTAGAGATCACCAGCTTGTGAGCTTTCCTCTCGGAGAATATCTGCACGTTGGCGCTCGGCTTCAGCTCTTGGCCTTTGAACATCCATTTAACTGGGATATCATCGTGGGAGAGACTCAGCTCGAAGGAGGCGGTGTCTCCCAACAACGAGGTCACGTCCTTAGGCTTCTTCACGATTTTAATAGCTGAGAAAAATTTAAAGCAGTGTTAAAAAGGGTTTTAGAGGAAATTTCTAATATTTTACCCCCTTGTCTTTGTCCAGGATGTCACAGTTTAGCCCATGTCTGTCTTCTGTTTCTCCCTTATTTGGTCTCTTGTGCTCCTGCCCCTCTGTTTACCTGTCATGTGTTTCCCAGCCATGTGGTTCTGTTGTGTTTTTGTACCTGTCTCCGCCCTAGCTCCGCCCCAGCCCTGCCCTAGCAATTAGTGTTCTCACCTGTGTCTTGTCTGTAACCCCGCCCGCTCGTCATCCAAGCCCAGGTGTTTCTCACTCTCCTCATGTATTTAAGCCCCTCTGTTTGAATGTGCAGTTTTTGTATCTTTGTCTTCTGTGTACTCTAGTTTTGTGTTCTGTGGTCCCTGAATCCAGGTCTGTTTTGATATCTTAGTTAGTTTACAAAGTTTGTTAAGTATATGTTTCTAGTGTTATTATAGTTATTCTGTGTTTTATTTATTAAGTTACCCAGTTATTAAGTTAATAGTTTTCTTAGTTCTGAGTTTTTTTGCGTTACCCGCGTTTTGTTTACTGTTTTGATTTATCTTGTTCGTTTAATAAATATATACTTTATCACTATATTCTGCACTTATATTATTATAATATTATTATATTATATTGGTATCAACCTTTATCCTCCATTGAAAATCAATGGACAAAAATATTTAAAAAGGTTTAAATTATGGAGAAAATAACAGCAAAGCTAAAATTAAACACTAATTTATGTAAGAAAAGGTAAAAACAATTGATAATAAACCTGGAACTGACATTATAGTGTGCTATGTTGTGTATTTATGTATATTTGTGTATATTTATATATGTATATAAGTGTTTATGCATGTGCAGGTACATAGGTATGTATACATGTATCTATATAGAGAATGTTAATATGTGTATATATATATATATATATATATTTTTTTTTTTTTTTTTTCATCCCTCCAAGCTGTAGAAGAGAAAAGGTTTTCTAAGATCTCCGGCCAATATTGTGGCTTTGGAATGTAAACAGAATATTTTTATCGAAGCAAAAAATATATATACTATTATAAAAAACAATTACAGAGTTTTATTTGACACTATTAATGTAAAATAAGAAACAGAGCAGTAGGGATGAGTTTGGGGGTTGAATACTTACTCTCGACGTTGAGTCTGGCATTAGCGGAGAGTTTTCCCAGCTTAAATCCATAAACAGACTCATCCTGAGTGTTGCAGTTTTTGATCTTTAAAGAGTGAACAGAGCCCTCTACTGTGATCTCATATTTATCACTCGGGACAATCTCCACTCCGTTCTTAATCCACTGGGATCCTTTCACATCCAAATGGGTGAGTTCTAGACTGAACACGGCCTCCTGGGTCTCGGTGACGGTCTGGTTCTTCAGTGTTTTCTTCACTTTTACAGCTATAAAAACAAAAAAACAAGAAAGGAATGCAAAAGTTGTAAGCTTTTAGCTTTAATCTACAATTAATCAGTGCTGTAAACAGTAAACAGATTGAAATTACACTGAAATATAACAGTCCTACTTTGCTAATTATTCATTACAGAACAGTACAGACACTATTAAGACAAATAAAAAACTATACAGCGTAAGTTAAAGAGGGGAGAAAGTGTGTAAACGAACTTTAAAAGTTGGCTTGGAAAAACAGCGTATAATAACATAGAAAAAAGTTTTTATACATCTAAAAAACTGTAAATGTGAATATATCCGCTGACTCTCCCTCTCTAGCTGTCCTAAAAAACGTAAAAACCTCTGTTGTTCCAAAAAAGCTTAAGCAACTGTAAAAGTAAATATATCTGTAAATCAATATAGTCTCTAAGATTCTGCAAAATTCTACATTTCCACGTCAAAAGCTGTGGAATGAGCATTATTTAAAATACGTGACTCGAATAATAATAAAAAAAAGACGATTAAAAAAAACAAGGGAATTATTTAAAGCAATAGTCCATAAATTTGGGGGATTTGGGGATTTGGAAGTGTAAATAAATAGTAAATTGTGTGAATTTCTGTGTTTTTGTCAAAATCTAGAGAGCAGTTTCATCCAACAAACCTACCAGATCACTCTGTCTCTGTTTTTAGAATGAATATATTAATATGCTGCAGGAATGGGCGTGCCAGGACACGCAGGACAACTCGATTTAAAATATTTAAAAGAAAAAGGGACTTATCAGGAACTGCTACTGGCGATATTATTGCATACAATACAATACAGCACAGCTCTATTGCCCATATAAGAACATTTAAAACTGATATTTGTACAAATGCCTGAAACTTTGCACAGACACTGAAATTAAACGTACCTTCAACTTTCAGGTTGGCTGATGTTTTGGAGTTTGCCACCTGGTAGGTGTACTCTCCAATGTCCTGTGGTCTGGTGATCACGATGACGAGGCGTCTCACGGCCCCGTCCTGTTCACTCCTGACGTTCTCGTTGAAGTCCACGGGTTGACCGTCTTTAAGCCACTTCCCCTCAGCAGTGGGGTTCGCCACCTCACACTCAAGGACGGCAGTCTGGGACTCTGCAACGGTTAAATCCTGCAGGGGTCTGTTTATGGCACCACCTGTAGAAGAAAAGAAAAGCAGTACAACCCCAATTAATTATTTGTAAATCTCATAGTCCCATATTTTACTCACAATAAATCTAAAGAATAGTAATTTACCTGATACAGTAAGTTTAGCGCTTGAGGTTTTCTCTCCGGCTGCGAAAGCGTAAGGCCCCTCCTCGTCCTTCATGACGTTGACGACGGTGAGAGTGTAGATCTTGCCCTTGGACTCGATCTTATACTGAGGACCAGCTTTAAGAGGCTGGTTTTTAAAGGTCCAGTAGGCGTCGATCCCGGCGTGAGATAACTCCACCTCGAAGGTGACGTTCTGGGTCTCGGTACAAACCTGATCCTCCATGTGCTTCACGATGCTGACCTCTGAATAAAGAAAAGGGTTATAGAGTTATATTCACAGGGTTCAAACTATATTTTAACCAATACATTTCCATTATTTTTTCATTTCAAGGCAATTATTTATGAGCATATGATTTTTAAAACAGTGTAGACATGGACAATAAAAACAAAAATCAACTAAAACTATAATTAAAACTGATTCTAGTAGGCCTTAAATAAATCTGAAACACATTATTTAATAATAAAATGTGTGTCAGATCCTGTGTAGAACTAAATTACTGAATTACTCTGAGCTGACGTATTTTGTAGGCTCAAAAAAAATTCTCCATCGATAAACAGAAACACAGAGATTTGCAGACCAAATTTCCATGACTTTTACAAAACTTTCTTGTTTTTTTTTTTTCATTTTTGCTTTGTATTTGCTATTTTTTAAATTCCATGACTTTTCCAGGTTTTTCATGACCGTATGAACCCTGTATTCACATTTACAGATGCAAGAGATGCCCTACTGTATATGTAATAAAGTATTGGGACACCTACTCTTATTTAAGAATAATAATAAAAAGTGTTAGCGTATTTATTGCACTATAAGATGCACTTAAAAGTCCTTTAATGTTCCTTTAATAAAAATCATCAGAGCTCCTTATAATCCGGTGCTCCTTATGTATGAATTCTATCAGTCAGGTATTAAGGAGCAGTAAAGTCACTCTGCTGAAGTACAGAGTTATACAGGAGTTTCAGTTTAGTTCTCCAGCACCCAGACTGGAGCAGCGTTAGCATTAGCCGCTAACCACAGCGCTAAGCGCTAGCTCTTTCACCGTTCAGAGGTGAATATATTAGCCTGTAGCCTGCTTCTAACCTCAGCTAGCACTGCTGGAGCACCATTAGCATTACCTAGTTAGTGGTTAGCCGCTAATACTAATGCTCATGCTCCAGCTTTAGAGGTAATCTGAAAATCTAAGCTTTCTGTAAATAAACGGAATAACTAAACTCCGAATAAACAGTTTTGTTTTAGTTTCTAATCACAATCAGAAAGCCTGTGATTGTTTCTAATGATTTTTTTTTATTAGTTTATCTTTTTCTTATTTATTTATTAATTAATTTATTTATTATTACTTTTATTTTTTTATTCTAATGTTTTATATTTTCATTATTGTTTTTAGTCGTATTATTCATTTAATCATTTCTTATCATTCTTAACATTTTACTTTACTTTTACTATTAGCTTTTTACTTATTTTATCATTTTTTTTACTTTTGTCTCAATTTGTTTTTATGGTATTTTTAAAATATATTTTAAAATATTTTAAAAAGGGAAACATTGCGAAACCTCTGTTCCTTACTAGTGTTGCATAATAATATCTAATCATCCTGTGCTCCTTATGTATGAAAATAGACATTTATTGATGGTGCGCTATATATCATATATATTATATAATATAATCTGTTGCGCCTTATAGTGCAAAAAAATACAGTACATATGCTGCTCACTATAAAAGCACTTACTCTCAACAGAAAGTTTGCAAGATGTGTCCACTTTTCCAACAGCCAGTTTATACTGTCCTTCATCAGAAGCGAAGGTCCTCTTCAGCACCAAACGCTGCTTCGATCCTTTAGCCACCATCTGAACCCGCTCACTCGCGCTCAGCAGCTTATCGTTCTGATACCATTTCACCGATCGGACGTCCACAGCCGAGATCTTCGCCTCGAGAACAGCCTTAGTGCCCTCCACTGTGCTGACGTCCTTCAGAGGAGACACGATGCTGATCGCTGTGGGAAAAGCAGGAAAAAATATTTGATATATTAATCAGAACGTAATTTTATTTAACCCTCCTGTTGTGTTCTGGGTCAAAAAATTCTCCTTGCCTTAATTAGTGTAATTAATCAACATATAATATAAAAATGTAAGAAAAATCTTACATACATTCAACAACCACCCCCTGCAAAAATCACAAAAACTAAAATAAAAACAAAATTGCAGTGTTATGTTTTAATGTTACTGTATGTAAAACTATTGTGTTTTATACTTTGTTGATCTTTTAAAAGTAATAAAATAGTGAAACATTAAAAAAAATGTTGTTTTTTTATGGAAAAAAAAAAAAACGAGTGAATTATCCAAAATTTAGGCATTACCTGTTAGAGGTAAGGAACTACATTGCACTAAATATTGAGTTATATTAACTTTTTTTTTTGTTTCAGACATCTTTTTTATCTTTTGGATAATTAAACATGCACCAAGTCAAATTAACCCAGGTACATCACTGCTGTTCCTGACAAATGAACATAATAGGGATTAAAATAGGGGTTAAAATAATATTTTAAACATCTAAAACAAGTTTTATAAAAGACTTACTCTGTACAGACAGTTTTCCAGTGGTAGAAATGTCCTGAACGGGAACAACAAAGGAGTACGCCGCTGCGTCGTCCTTCACCACGTTTTCGATCAGCAGCTTGTGTACGAGTTTATCGATTACGATGTGAATTCTATCGGTAGCCGAGATGGGCTGACCGTTCTTCATCCAGGTTCCCTCGACGTTCTCCTGAGAGAATCGAACCTCCAGCTGGGCGATATCTCCCTCACAGATGCTCAGATCAGAGAGGCCTTGCATCAGAGTAACTGGACGCACTGTAACCAGAAAAGAGAGAGGAGTATTGTCAATATTGTTACTACAAGACGTTACTCATGCTTTTTAATATTTATGGGTGCATGAATACTGATATTGGTATCAATATTAGACCTGACACCATGCTTACATACTCTTAATCAATCAATCAATCAATCAACCTTTATTTTCACTCAGTAGATACATTGAGGGTATCCCTCATTTTCAATGTAGCCGAGCTTAGATAAAGTTAAAGGGATTGAAATTTAAGTTTAAATTATAAACACAAGCAAACAAGATTTAATTAAGAGAAAATAAAATAATTTAAAATAAAAGAATATGCAAACAGGCTAAAATGTAGAGCAATAAAAAAAGAGATAAATACGTAGAATAATAAAATTTAAGCACAGTTAAAAAAAGACTAAAATAACCACAATTATAAAAATGTAAATGATTGAACTAAACTAAATAATAATATTAAGCCCTATCCATCTGGAGAGGATTAGTTTCTCAGAGGGTTCTGGGTAATTCTCTCTTTTATGGGGGTTTTTATCCTCTGTGATTTTATTCCCGTTCAGAGCGATCATATACGTGTTTTTCTCAGACATCATCTGAGAAAATTACAGTCTGAATTATTTACTGTTTTTCTCTGAACTCCGTGCTCCTCAGGTAATTTTAGTCCCGTCCGGACGCACACCTCTGAGTTTCGTCTCCTCGCCTTTAATAATAAAATAGCTATTTGTCCACTGCCGCGCACCGTAATTACATTTTGGGCGAGCCACGGTTTCCACGGAGAGCCACGTTAAAAAAAACACAACAGCGAGTGGAAATGGAGGAGCTACTGAACTCTGTGATGAGGTCATGTGACCGAGAAAAAAAGCCTAAAAACTCACTGGTCCTCCTGTTTTTTCAATTGCAGTCCGGATGCAGTTTTATCACTTTTATGAGTAGAAGTGAAATATTTTACACAGATACCAACTTCCGATACCTAGTGTTCACTGCTGCTTTTACAAACAGACAACTTCATCACTCAAATCTAAATTATAACAGTGCATATATAATAGTTATATATTGTATGTAACTTACATTTCATCTTCAGGGTGGCGCTTGTCTTCATATTGCCCACTTGGAAAGTGTATTTTCCTTGGTCCTCTTTCTTCACGTCCTTTACAGACAGGCTATGGCGACCGCGGCGTGAAGATACGACGTATTTGAGGCTGGGAGTGATCTCTTTATTCTCAAAGTACCAGGTTCCCTCAGCATCCTCTCGGGAGAGTTCACACTCAAACTCTCCAGCGTACGTCTCGGGTACTTCGATATTTTCCAGGTTCTTCACCATCTCCAGTGGTGCACCTAGAAGACAAGCGTGTTGTTTAATATTCTGATCAGAAAAATGTAAACTTTATTTATTTGTTTAGTCAAACGATCATAAACATGTACCTTCAACATGAAGTCTAGCAGACGTTCTGATGTGGTCGTCCTCAACGACAGCACAGGTGTACTCAGCCTCGTCACTCATGCCTATGATCAGCACGGACAGGAAGTGCACTTTTCTGTCGGAGTGCATCCTGTACTTGTCTCCAGAGAAAATCTCGGCGTTGTTCTTCAGCCATTTCACTTTGACAAACGGCTCATTCGTCTCACATTCAAAGGTCACCATGGTGTCCTTCTCTTTGGCATAGGCGTCCTCTACTTCCTGTGTAAAGCTTACAACTTGCTTGCCTGGAAACATTTTAAAACAATAATTAAATTATTGTTCATTCATTTATAGTTTATAGTTATTCTGAAAAATTAAAAAATATATATATATATGTATACGTACTTTGCACCAACAAGAAGGCGTGGCTCGAGGTCTCTCCCGCAATGTTAATGGCTTTTACCATGATGCTAGCGGAGTCTTCGGCGGAGACGTCTCTAACAACCAGTTCACAGACGTGGTCTTCAGGCCAATACCAGTAAACTCGATCCGATTTTTCCAGTAAGATGCCGTTCTTGAACCACTGGCACTCTGGATCTGGTTTTCCGACGACTCTGCAGCGGAAGTGCACCTCATCGCCCAGGGCTACGGTCTGGCTTTGAATTCGCTCCAAGATCCTTGGCGCCTCCATGCTGGGTGAGAGGGTGACTTTCTCAGGTCTGATGGTGGGAATGGTAAGTTTGCCTTCTTCCTCCAGCTTCTTCTTTTCGGCCTCAGTTAACTCTTTGGTCCAGTGAAGAAGCTCCTCCTTCCTCTTCCTCAACATGTCTTCATAAGACTCGTCCTTCCTACGGGATTTGAACTCTACGGAAGAGATGGCCTCGTAGTAGCCCTCTTCCGTTCTGCGCTTGAACTTGCTTCGCAATTCCTCCGTCTCTTCCGTCGACTTCTCGTGGACGACTCTTTCGGCTCGCTTCAGTTTCACCACCTCCTTGGCTTGGGTCGATTCGGCGGCCTTGTCCACTTTAACAACGTCGAAGGTTACTCTTCCGTGCTCGGGACCTGGACCTTCAGGAGCCTTTATTTCGGGGGCACGTCGCAGGACTGTCCTGAAGTCCTCCCTCTGTTTGATCTCCAGCTTCACTGTGTACTCGGCGGTACCCTCGGGGTTCTCGGCCAAGACTCTCACGTCTCCTGAATCGTAGGATTTGCAATCGACGATCTCGACGTAGTGAATTCCGTCGTAAAGAAGTCTAAATCTTTTGCTTTTGCGAATAAGTTGTCCGTTGAGGTACCAGTTAACCTTGGGTGTTGGGTAACCGGTTACTCTGCAACGGTATTTCGCCGTTTCTCCTTCTAGAACTCTGATGGGTTCTGGAAGCAAGACGATCTCCGGTTTAGTCTTCTCAGTCACTTCATCTCCTGTAACTCCTGAAGGACCTCCCTCATGGGCGATTCGCTCAATTTCATCGATTCTCTGACCTCTTCTACCTTCGGGTAATTGACTTTCCTCGACGAGACTCTTCTCATCCTTCACAATCAGAGTAGCGGAGGTCTGGTCAACACCAAACTTATTGGTGGCTCTGCAGGTGATGACACCACTGTCTCTGGCATAAGCGACTTCGTAATCAAGACCGCAGTATCCAAACTCATTGACCATACGAAGTCTGTTCGCCGCTTCCAGAGGTTTCCCATCGTGCAACCACTCAACGATCATCGTTGGGTCACCAATAGGGGTCAGTCTACATTCAAAGTGAACAGCGCCGAAACGCTTCAGTCTGACTGAAGTCAGCTTCTTTTTAAAGTGAGGTTTCTGCTGCTTCTCTTTATCGTAAAGATCTCCTTCCTCCCACTGATCCTGTCCGTAACGGAGGTGCAGTGGCTCCAACTCTGGAGCGGCGATCTCCTTAGCTTTGTAAGTTCCTTTAGGAATAATGAGTCTTCTCTCTGGTTCGGGTTGGGTGAAACCCACCTCCACGTTGACTCTACAGCGGGTGGTGTCTCGTCCAGCTTTGTTAATAGCCGTGGCGGTGTACCACGCACTATCGGCTCCACTCGTTTGAGGGATCTTGAAATTTGCCTCTCCTTTAGTTCCCTCAATCCTGATAATAAATAAAAACAATGTAATCAAAGCAGTTAAAAATGAGGAGCTGGTATAAAATATTAAAAAGTACAAATTTGACAAACAAATCATTTGACATGGATTATTAAATGAAATTAAATCTGACTTTTAATGACTTTTTAGGGACCTTTTAAAATAAAAATGGCAAATACACACAAAACTAAAGCAGGTTTTTTAATAGACTTTGCGGTACACTGGTGATCGCTGCATTTTCTGATAAACTGTTGCTTAACATAGATTTTATTTTTTTTTATAAAATAGAGCTATTCCTACATTCCTACATCTGTCTACACAAACATAAACCAACATTGATTTTGGATTTAGGAGATGAAATTAGGAAATTTAAGGCAAATTAAGCCCTGTTTTTAGGGAAGCTAATTTAAAGGGGACATAATATACCTCCTTTTCCATTTAATTGAATAGGTCTATATTCTATATAAAACATGTTTATTAGGACAAAATTTACACAAAATCCCTCTTACATAAAGATAAAAATCTCACCAGCTCTATTCTTATCATTTTCAGACCCAAAAAAAGAATTTTCCTTTTGACGACAGATAATTCTTAATAAAAGGTACTCACTTAATGTGGGGGTACTTGTGAGGAGAGATGATGTCGCTGTTCTTCAGCCAGACAATATCAGGGATGGGGTTTCCAATGGCTTTGACGGCCAACTCAACCAGCGTTCCTTCTTTAACGCTGACGTTCTTCAGCTTTTCGGTGAACTGTGGTCTAATCAGGTTTTCTTTAGCTGTAAATCAAATAGGAAGTTAGTTTACAGTGATTTAGAGATAAATTTAGGACAAAATAATACAAATTATTTCTTAATTATACCACAGATAGTTCTGATCCTATAATGTGATTGGCTGAGAGGCGTTCTATGAGTACCGTTATCAGCCGGTAATGCACTGAAACCGAAGCTCTGCCACATACAGATAACCTAGCAATGATGCAGCGCTTACAAACCAAACAGCGCAGCTACAAACAGAGCAGCAATGGAATTTTTTTATCTGGTGGAGTTTTTTAAATCGTTCAATAAACAGCGATAATGGAACTGTGGTATAATCACAATAATACACTTGAGGTTCCTACTATATAGCACAGCATGGCCTATATTAAACGTTATAGCACAAACTTTGAGTGTATTATTGTTTAATTATTTGCTTGAATTGCTGATATATTAAGTAAAGTATATAAAGAAAATGCTTGTTACCTTCTACAGTGAGAGTCATAGATACGGTAGTTTTTCCAGCTCTGTTCTGAGCTACAACTGTCCATTCTCCAGAGTCAGTAGCCATAGCAGGAACCACAATCAGAGACTGGGTTCCGTCCTCCTTCACCACTATCTTGTGGGTGTAGTCATTAACCACTTGTTGACCTTTATTAAATAAAGTAAAAAAACAAATTGAACATGAAACAGCGAGGTTTTAGACTTAAATCACAATGATATAAATCAATACACACACAGGGAAATATTATTTAAATATAATATAATTACCGTTGTGGAACCAGAAAGTGTCGGGCATGGGTCTGCCGACGACCTTCAGATCAAATCTGGCGGTTTGTCCTTCAGAGCACTTAAAGGACGACGGCTTCATAACAAACACAGGTTTATAAAGCCTCTCCAGCTGGGTCTCGTCTGTCTCCTCCAGCCGGCGGGCGGGAGAGCGTCCGGGGGAACGGCTGACTGAACGGGCGGGAGAACGTCCAGGAGAGAGGCTGGTGGAGCGAGCAGACATCGGAGATTCAGACCTAAAATAAAGAGAGGAGATAAACGGTTCAATAAAATCTGCTGTGGAGGGGGGTGCTGAGTGGTCCAGCGGTCTAAAGCCCTGCCACTATGAGCAGGAGGTCGCAGGTTCAAACCCCACTCATGCAGCTTTACCATCAAGCTGCCGGCGCTCAGAGGGAGCACAATTGGCCCTGCTCCCTCCGGGTGGGTAGATGGCGCTCTCTCCCCACATCACTCCTATGGTGATGTCTGCAGCACAGGGCGTCTGTGAGCTGATGTATAAAAACCGAGTCTCTGTGCTTTCCTCCGAGTGTTAGCGCTGTGATGCTGCTCGGCAATGCTACAGCATCAGCAGCAGCTCAAAAAGAAGCGGTGGCTGACTTCACATGTATCAGATGAGGCATGTGTTAGTCTTCACCCTCCTGGTGTGTTGGAGCATTACTAGTGATAGGGGGAGTCCTAATGAGTGGGTTGGGTAATTGTCCATGTAAATTGGGGAGAAAATAGGAAAAATTTGAAATAAAATTATAAAAAAAAAAAAAAAAATCTGCTGTGGTGTCACAAACACTATCTAATACGTAAGTGATTAGGGATGCGCAGAAGTTTCAGCTACTTAAAGGGCCAAATAAATAATGTACAAGCACTTATTTATATCAAATACCAACTAGGCATGTGAAGTTATGAAATATATTGAAATTATTAAATTTTTGTGAGGTGAATTTTTTTATATTTTGTACGTAATCATCTTGTAATGAAGGTCAATCAATGTTTACTCTAATTATGAATTCTAAATAAAGTAAAATACAAAACAATCTGCAAGCACTGCAACCTGTTTTACCATAAACCCAACAACTTCTCTCCTGTATGATCTCACACCAGCCTCTTCAGACCTTTCAACTATCGTCATAATTACACTGAGGGTTCTATATAGTCATGGCAACCTATGAACCTATGATACCGTAAATTAACAGTGTAGTAATCTATCAGATTATGAAGGAACACATAAGGAATAATGTAGTAACTTAAAAACAGTGTTAAACAAACCTAAATACTCTCTGAAGAAGCTTTTAGGTGCTCTTATCTGGGGAGCTGTTAACTTGTGGTGTCTGAGGCTGGTAACTTGCCGGTCCTGATGAGTGCCAATTTCATCATTATAACACTTTTGATGGTCATTTTTTGTGACTACACTTACGGGATCCTTAAATTCTTCTTTTCAGATTTTTTCATGTATTTTTGTTCTTTATTTAGTTGAGTAGTTGTTGCTTCTCATAATCTGGATTCGAACATTACTTAAATATTCACTATTCACTGTATACCTGTAACTCTACCTCTTCACTACTTTACTTTAACTGATGCTCTCAAACTTTACATTAAGAGACAAGAAATTCAAGTAATTAATGAGTCTTGATGAGTTCAGCACAGCTGTTAACTGAAAGCCTGAATTCCAGGAGACTCTACCTCATAAAACTGACTGAGAAAATCCAGCAGAGAACAGAAAATGTAAAATATAAAACATATTCTGGTTTGCTTAACACTTTTTGGTTTACTAAATAATTGTATAAGTTCTTCTTTATAGTTTGGAGGACTTTAGAATTAATCTACAATTAATAAGTATTCATTTAATTTACATTTACTATTACTAATGCATCCCTTATTATTATAAAGTAAGAAAACTGCAGACGTACTGTACTCTTCTCACGGCCTCGGCCTGTGGATAGTAGGGTTGAGCAGTAGCTGCAGACTCTACGTAGAGTTTTCCAGAGCTGACCGCGTTTCCCTTCATGTTACTGGATAAAGCTGAATAAACTCCTTCATCTTCAGGCAGGACCACGGGCAGACGCAGACTGGCTCTACCGTCCTTAAGAACCTCCATCTGATACCGGCCTCCGTGTCTGATGCGCTTACCGTCTTTAAACCAGGCAATCTATTCAGATTTAGACAAAAGAAGACAAATTTATTTATATAGCACCATTCATACACAACGGCCAATTTGTAAAGTGCTTTACAAACTAGAAAATAGAGAGAGAAGTCAAATAAAATAAGAATAACAAAAAAATAAGAATAAAGCATGATTAAAACAATATATTTAAAAGAAGAAAAATTAAATAAATGGATTAGAATAAAAGTCCTGCTAAAGAATAAAAGTATGTGGAGCTGCAGTGTTTCAAACTGAGCTGAGAAGAAGGAAAGATATAAACATGCAGTAAATCATAGAGCAAACATTTCAAATATACAGCATGTTAAATAATAATATTAATAATAATAATAATATTAATAGCTATAATACAACGAAACAGAATTAAGGGAAACCATCTAAATGTCTTTTTCTTTAAAAAACACATAATACAATTACAATGAAATGCATCTGACAAAAAAGTAAAATGTGAAAATAATGAAATCATATAATTGTTATTGATCTTTCCTCCTGCTTAGCAACTGAAAGACTTATATATACAATTCAACTAAAAAATCATATTTATCATAAAATTATGAGATTATTACATTTTTAAAATGCCTCACTATTGGAATATGCATTTGGCACCTTTATAACAAAGTTAATATAGTTAATATGGTAGAAATATCAAAATACACAACCTAAGTACTAAGTACAAATACCTGGTTACGTTACCTAAGTAGAAATGTAGGTTATCCATACTTTACTGGAGTAATTATTTTACATTTTTACACAATTATCTGACAAGCAGCATTATATATTTTATTAAATAATAATATTCAGTACCTTTGGTATGGGATTTCCTTCCATCTTGCAGTGGAAAGTAACGCCCATCCCCTCCATGATTCTGTAGCTTTTGACGGAGGTGCTGATTGTAGATCCCACAGCTTCATGTTCGGCTACAGTCACCATCTCCTCTCCATCTTCAATCACCAGCTCTCTGTACGTAATCTTCAGGATCTTTATCTCAATCTCTTGAATTATTCTCTGCTCGATAGCAGAGATCTGGAATTCCTGATAATAATACAGATCAATACAAATCAATTCATGTTTTACATATTTTAAGGATTATAATAAAACATGCATGAGATATTAAATGCATTACTAGGGGTGTAACGATACTGAGTTCACGATTTAATTCACAATACTGAGTTCATGATTTAAATCGATTCACAATACTGAGTTTACAGTTCGATTCATGATCCTGAGTTCACGATTCTATTTGATTCATGATCCTGAGTTCCTGATTCGATTCATGATCTTGAGTTCATGATTCAATTTACAATACTGAGTTCATGCTTCGATTCAATTCACAATACTGAGTTCACAATTTGATTCAATTTGATTCATGATCCTGAGTTCACGATTTGACTCACAAAACTGAGTTCATGATTCGATTAGATACACAATACTGAGTTCACAATTCGATTCATGATATTGGGTTCATGATTCAATTTACAATACTAAGTTCACAATTCGATTCAATTTGATTCATGATCCTGAGTTCATGATTCGATTTACAATACTGAGTTCACAATTTGATTCGATTCACTATATATATATTTATATATAATATTTTTTACAGGTAAACCCAGTTTTAAACCATTTTGTCATCTGTACTTTGATGTTTAATAGGGGAGAAAAAATCGATTAAAATTAAAAACGTACATACATACCCCTAAATATTATATTTAATAAAGATCTTTACCTTCTCAGACAGGAAGGTCTGTCTCAGCTGTGCTTGCTGGGCGATCCTCCTCTGTACATCATATTCACTCACAACCACCGGCGGCACATCGGCCTCTCGGGGCTCCGGCACCACCGCAGCGGTCACTTCTGTTTTATAGGTCACTTGTGTTTTCATGTAGGCTTCATATTCCTCTGTAAAATTAATATCAATTTTATTAGTTAGTTCTTTTTGAAGATTCTTTATAGAATATTTTACTGTTTTACAGATAAAACCTGCTAATATACAGGTCTGTTACTTACCTTCCTCCAGCAGGTTTGTGGAGGCAGACAGTTCTCCGTGCTGATTCCTGGCGGAGATGGTGTATTCTCCGGCATCATCAGCAAACGTCATGGAGATCTCCAGTTTACAGTCTCCCGTCTCCTTATTATACGCTACTCTATATCTGAGGGTTTAGAGAAAACAAGAGATGCTGTTAGAAAGAAGTGAAACATCAACAGTTCTCTCAGTTTCTGCACAAATTTCACCTGAAATCATGTTGTAAAAACTCATGTTTTAGGTATTTGATAAGGATTTAATCACATTTAAGAGGTTAGAATTTGTCCAGAAATAAAAAATACAAACAGTTTAAGGTTTTTACAACTTTACAACACAACTCTTTCACTACTACTTTATACACTAAAACTTTAGAACACATTTTTTCCACTTTTATTTTATTTTTTTGCCATTTAAGCTCTTCAGGTCTTTGGTCAATAACCAAAAATGGTACAAAAATTACAAAAGTGTTCTAAATTGTGCAGTAAACTGCAAGTGCCTTTAAAGAAAACAAATGATCTATCTATCTATCTATCTATCTATCTATCTATCTATCTATCTATCTATCTTTTGCAACTTTGTAAACAACCATTTTACTACTACTTTATACACTAAAGTTTTAGATTTAGCAGTAAACTGAAAAAAACTTGTAGAAACACACAAAAAATGGTATATTGTAATAAAACAAAAAAATCATATAATTTTTTTTAAAAAGCAATGGAAATAAACAACTTTAGAAATGGACTTAAAAATGTGAATTTCTAAATTCTGCAGAAACAGATAAAACACAGAGAACTCTGTAACTATTAAAAGTAGAAGTTCTTTCTTTTCTTTAGAGAAATTACAGATACAGAAGTCAGAGAGCGGTGAGAACTGTTTCTACACCTTCAAATAAAGACTCTTAGAAACTGGAGAAAAAAACTGCTACAGGAAGACGTCTGGCTGACCCACATGGAAACAGCAGCTTTAGCCTTTAGCTCTTTAGATTAACATGATTAAGAACTGAGTCTCAGTTTCAGCAGAGAAGAGAAGAATTAGAATTAGAATTAGAATTAGAATTAGAATTAATCTGACAAGAGAAGAAGAACTGCAGTAATAAAGATATTGATAAGATAAATAACCAGTTACCTGTATCCAGTAGTGAGTGGGACACCGTTCTTCTTCCAGTAGATGTGAGGTTTGGGGCTTCCTCCAATCTGGCAGGTGAAGATGATGCAGCCTCCTTCTACCAGCTTCTGAGTTTCTGGCTTCCTTATGAAGAAAGGAGGAACAGGGGCTCCAGTCTCTGCAGCTTCTGCAGCTTCTGGTACTGGAGATTCTTTAGACTCAATAACAGCCCTAAAAAATCACAAAAAAAACAGTTAATTTGGTCAATTCCAAACACAGTGAATGAGAGTTCTAATGATTTTCTTTTGCTTTCTGTAAAGATGATACTTACGTTTTCTCCACTGTAATTTCTTCTCTGCTCTCAATCTCCTCAGACACTGCAGGGAATAGAGAAATGGTTAAATCTGATTAAAACTTATAAAAAAATCTATGAAAGATAGAGTAATCTCAACTCAATACAATGAATTTAAGGCAAAAAGTACAGTATTTAGGGCTATGTCTGTAAATGAAGTTAGCTGATTTGATGCTATTGTCTATTGCTATCTTCGCAAAGGAAAACACAGGAGCTACACTGACTGAATACAACCTAGACAGACACCCACAGTCAGTCGTTCATTGCTATCTTGGCAACACAGGTGAATTTAGAAGACGCAATCTGCGTGAACCAGCAGCTCAGTTTCCTCTGCTGAGAAGAGTTTGTTGGACACGTCCAGGTAGCTGCACCGTTAAAATAGCAATCCACCAAAGTCAGAGCTCACCTGATCAGAATGATGAGCTAGAGACACTCTGATTGGTTTATTTATTCGGAGTGTCTATTTGCACCCGGGTGCAAATAGCACGTGCCACACAGCAAGGCTATTTTCACCCCTTAATTAAAAAAAAGAAAGAAAGAGAACTCAATGCGAGGGAGCGAAAAGGCGCAAATTCACAGATGGGGAAACGGAGACCATAGGAAATGGTAAGCAGAATTTGGTTATTATTTATGTATAAAAGGCCCATCACTCAATTTAACTCTACATTTTAAGATAAATATTTAAGACAGAGTGTGAGAATTATTATCTATCGAACACTGTTGACTGAAAACGAATAAACTAAGCTAGTGTTTTGGTGGATCTCAGTTTAAGTTATTTGATTGAATTAAAGTTTGAGGCAGTTAGGTAACTTGTATCTAACCTTATCTTAGTTATTAAGTAAAAAGTTTTGTATTTTGTTGCTTATTCTGATTAATTTAGCTAGGGTTACACTGCTATGTACACCCGGGTGCAAATAGCACACACTGCTATGTACACCCGGGTGCAAATAGCACACACTGCTGCATACACCCGGGTGCAAATAGCATGTGCCTTTATTATTTCACGTTACGCCCAAAATTAACCACACCCATGATTAATTAAGAAAATTAGTAAATGCCTTTTGCTCATTTTGAGCTGAGCCAGGTGTACTTTTCCCGTCGTTATGATAGCAAAGACACACCGACATGCCCTAAAATCAAGCTGCACAGTGCAGGGTTAGTGACTCACCTTCAGATCACTAAAATAAGGCTAAAATCATGTATTAGTAAAAATGTTAAATAAGATTTTTGCCGTATTTTCCACTTCTAGCTTTGTTTATCTGAATCTCAAAGGCAACAATCTGTCCTGATTAGCAATTAGCGCTTAGCGCTTTCACCAAATACAATAGAAGGCTACGTAACTAAACCTCGATTCAGATTTTAATTAAGTTTACCTTTAACAAGCAGGAAGCAGGAAGTGCTGACGGTTCCAGCTTCACTGGTAGCAGTGCAGGTGAATCTGCCGCTGTCCTCGGCGAAGGCCTCGCGAATCACCAATCGGGCGAAGCTACTTTCATAGGTAATCTGAAAATCAATGGAACTTTCAATCCTGTAATCTTCTCTAAACCACATGATACCGGGTGTGGGCTGGCCTGAGATCTGGCACTCCAAAGTCACGGACTCTCCTTCAGTTACAGTGACATTCTTCAATCCCTGCAAAACAAAAACTCTGATTAACAAGATGTTTATCATATTAGAATAGCACTGCTGAGGTAAATGTATGATTAGACTAGCATTTCCGAGATAAATTTTTGATTAGATTAACATTTTTGAGGTAAATGTATGATTAGATTAGCATTTATAATATAAATGTATGATAAGATTGGCATTTCTGAGGTAAATGTATGATTAGATTAGCATTTCTGATGTAACTGTATGATTAGAATAGCATTTCTGAGGTAAATGTATGATTAGATTAGCATTTTTGAGGTAAATGTATGATTAGAATAGCACTGCTGAGGTAAATGTATGATCAGATTAGCATTTCCGAGGTAAATGTATGATTAGAATAGCATTTCTGAGGTAAATGTATGATCAGAATAGCATTTCTGAGGTAAATTTATGATTATATTAGCACTGCTAAGGTAAATGTATGATTAGATTAACATTTCTGATGTAAATGTATAATCAGAATAGCATTTATGTGGTAAATGTATGATTAGAATAGCACTGCTGACGTGAATTTATGATTAGATTAGCATTTCCGAGGTAAATGTATGGTTAGATAAGCACTAATGCACAAAGAACACGTAAATACTTACTGCAACGATGGTTGGAGGCGTAACCGGCTCTCTGGCAGCTGAAGGGATCGCTGCCGTCTCAAAAACCTGTAAAAGGTAAGCAAGGTGTTGGTTATTTGAGTTAATCAGTGGATTAATCAGTTAGCGGTGGGAAATGAGTTAAAGGACAATGTTTTTTTATGTTACGAGGGAAGAAAGTGCTGTTGAGAGGCACAAACTCAAAGGTAAAACGTAAAAAGTAATGTGATTAGAGGAAGCAGGTGGAGGTGAAGGAGATCCTCAGTTAATCCTCAGTTAACCAGGTAGCTAAATCTGTAAGAGAAGCTGTTAGATTAGGACTAAACATGAAAAGAAAAAAGAAAAATAAAAGATAAAAACAGCCATTTGTGAGATTAATGACATTATGAGTAAAAGCGTCACCCGTCTACAAACCTGGGTCTCCCACTCCCCAGCATACGAAGCCCCTATCTGTCTCTGTAACTCTGAGTCGAACTGTACGTGATATTTCTCGGCGGTTTCTCTAAACGGGGGCGGAGTCGGCTCTGGAGTCGCTCTCGTCTCCACAACCCTAAAAGCTGGAGGCTTGACGGGTTTGATGATCTTTTGAGCAGCAGCAGTAGAAGAGAACTCTTTCTGTAGAGTGGCGATAGCAGAGCCTGCGATAGAAACCTGACCAACCCAAGGAGAGCAGTGTTACCACCACACTTTAAAATATATAACAGGGTGCATTATTGATTATGATTATTGATTAGATACTCCACAAGAAAATTAAAGTCACATCTATGAGAAAAGAAGAAGATGGCTTTTAGAAGTGTATGAGATGAGATACCTAATGAAAAATGGGAAATGGGAAGGTTAGCGCAGCTATATACATATATATATATGTACAAGCTCTGTAAAAAATAAGATTTCACTTAAAAATGCTGAGTTTCTTTGATTTTACCAAATTAAAAACCTCTGGAATATAATCAAGAGGAAGATGGATGATCACAAACCATCAAACCACCAAACTGAACTGCTTGCATTTTTGCACCAGGAGTAAAGCAGCATAAAGTTATCCAAAAGCAGTGTGTAAGACTGGTGGAGGAGAACATGATGCCAAGATGCATGAAACTAAAACTGTGATTAAAAACCAGGATTATTCCACCAAATATTAATTTTTAAACTTTTATTATTTTAGCCATTTCTCATTTTCTGTAAATAAATGCTCTAAATGAGAATATTTTTATTTGTAATTTGGGAGAAATGCTGTCTGTAGTTTATAGAATAAAACAACAATGTTCATTTTACTCAAACATAAACCTATAAATAATAAAATCAGAGAAACTGATTCAGAAACTGAAGTGCTCTCTTCATTTTTTACAGAGCTGTATATCAGATGATCTATTCTTCAACAGTGTTGTCTATATTACATTATATTGTGGCGAAGAATGATGAATTGTGAATTACTGTTAATTAAAATATTTCTGGATGACTACTGATTAAAGATTACGTGATGATTGATGATAGATGAAACATGATAAATGGTCTTTTTATGTGATTTTATATATGTATTTTTCATATATATATTTGTCAAGCAAGCAGTATATACCCATTTTTATCATAATCTAAATCAATACATTTAATTAGATACTATGTAAGCTTGGACTTTGTCAAACTGTTTTGTTTCTTAGGATAAAATCGTGAACTAGGGATGCACCAAATATTTGGTAAATACCTGCTAAGGTAAATGTATTATTAGAATAGCACTGCTGAGGCACATTCATGATTAGAATAGCACTGCTGAGGCACATTCATGATTAGAATAGCA
The DNA here is from genome assembly GCF_023375975.1 of Astyanax mexicanus. Classification (NCBI taxonomy): domain Eukaryota; kingdom Metazoa; phylum Chordata; class Actinopteri; order Characiformes; family Acestrorhamphidae; genus Astyanax; species Astyanax mexicanus. The sequence continues at coordinate 51,063,339 of NC_064418.1, read as the reverse complement.
CTGCTGAGGTAAATGTATGATTAGAATAGCATTACGGAGGTGAATTTACGATTACAATAAATGTACTGTATGATTAGAATAGCACCGCTGAGGTAACTGTATGATTAGAATAGCACTTTTAAAGTAAATGCATGATTAGAAAAGCAGTACTTAATTTAATGCATTGTGTTTTATTGGAGATAAGTGTTCAATAAAGCTTCGTAATAATAGTTTTGGAATTGTTTTTTTCTTTGAAATGTAAAAACGAAATACATTTAGGCTATTTTATTTATTCCCTTTCAGTGCATCTCTATACTGTATCTCTGTAATTTAAATCTTACTGTAATTTAAAAGTACTGATTTTGATACTGCAGTTAATTTGGGTTGTACTGCTTACTTGATGTTACTCAGTCTTACCTCATAGCTATGTTCAGGCTTAGGAACAGAGATTTTGGAAACTGAAAATTGTGGAACTGGGGACGGGGCGAGTCCAGTTTCCATCTATCAAACCAACAGAGAACCAGTTGATGGGTTTTGAACACATTATCATTTTTAATGAGATAAAAGTGTCAGCTGCCTGAAACATGGTGGATTCTAACCTGGGTAATATGGACAGTTTGATCAGGAGGAGCACTCGGCACCACCCCGGGAATCTGTAACACCTCCGTTTTACTAATCACCTGCTGCTTAGCGGCTAAAGTTTCCTGCTGTAGCTTAAATTCAGTTTCTTCTTCAGTCACAACACTTTCAACATGCGCAGGTTTCCGTACGCGAGCCTGATCCACCGCGGCCAGAACCGTAGCAACCGCCCCGGCCCTTTTCTCCTCACCATCCTGCTAACAACAAGCACTTATTGTAATCTAGAACATACACAGGATTAGGCCTGTCACGATTATCTCAACATCAATATATTGCTCAATTTGTGCAATTTGTTCAATAATACACTCACGGTTCAAGTGCCAAAATTGCACGTTATAGCATGAACCTCAAGTGTATTATTATGATTATACCACAGTTCCATTATTGCTTATCGTTTTTTGAAAGATTTTAAGTTTTTGAGTTAAAGAGGAGGAGAAAATAGGATCTGTTTGGTTATAAAAACTGCACCAGTTAAAATAGTTCAATTGCTGCTCTGTTTGTAGCTTCGCTGTTTGATTTGTAAGCGCCACATGGTTGCTAGGTTACCTGTATGTGGCGGATTAATACAACATGGAGAGCTTTGGTTACACAGTGCATTACCGGCTGGTAATGGTACTCATAGAACAGCAAAATATTAGAGTGTGTTTTTTTTGGCCAGGCAGGGTCTCGTTGGCACAAAATGGTCTTAAAATGTCAATAACACTAATATTGTTTATTGTAATAATTTCTGAGTCAATATATTGTCCAGTTTAAAAACAGCTATCGTGACAGGCCTACAAAGAACACATACCCTTGGGAAAAGATGTAAACAAACAGCGTGAATTAATTAAAAACACAGAATTTCAAGAATACAGTAAATTATAAATAAAACCAGGTGGTAAAATGAGTGACGATGAACCACAGACAGTACCATATGATGAATCACTGGCAGATACAGACAAAATACTGTGAAGATGCCACAGTCACAGGACAAATTCATTCACCCATTAAGAAATCTAAAATATATATGGCAATAAATATATTTTTTTACAAATATGAGATTAAATGTACTACATATTAGAATATATGGACTTTTCTTATCCTGTAGCATAAATATAAACACAATACAACTTTTTAAAGTCAGCCATTTTTATATACAGGGCATATAATTCAACCACATATACACATATAAATATATATACTTTATATATCGTTGCTGTCCAGTGTAAACCCACTCGCTCCATTTTTGTTGATTTTAAGTTTACTACTTAATTTGAACACACCTTTTCTTCTATGAACGGACCAATAGAAATTCTCCACAGTTACTCGAATTTTTACATTGACCTCCACTTAAAGTTAGGAAGATTGCTGTCTTGGACAACAATGTATATTTTATTTATATACAAAACATATACTTATAAATTTGTATATATGTGTATACATAATAAATATATAGTATATGGTCATACACCAGATTTCCTTTTATATGTGCCATCTTCACAATATTTCCCATTTTTCCATAATAAACTAGATGCTCTAATACAAATGTAAACATATCTGAGTGATGTTAGGTGAGATGTTGAACACAGTGCTCTCGTGCAGCAGAGTGAACGTGGCCAGAGTGAATCTGTGAATTTTAGAATCGTGTCTTTGTTGTGTGACACAAGAAAAACAACCGTGAAAAAAAAAACTTCCCTCAGTGGTGACAAAAGTGAAAAAGTGAAAAGGGAAAGTAAGAATGAAATGCCAAAAATTGAATTTTACTTTGTGAAAGTGAATGGATGAACAGCATGCAGAAGTGGGGAGTAAATAACTGGATATATATTTTTTTTACTTTAGACCAATATTAACCTATTTCCACACAGAAACCAGTAGAAATTCAATTTAACATTTTTTTTATTAAGGATATGGAATGATTTTTTTGGACCAATAGGATATGATTTTTTTTTTCTTCCTTAATATAAATTTAAATATGCAAGTTTCAAGTTTCTCTATCTGAACTTGGATTGCTCAATTGGAACATATTTTGAAGAAGTTTTATTTCAGTCAGTTTTAAAGAAACGTAACATGGAACATTTTTATAATTTTAGCGCAGCGACTCGGTTCTGATACATCAGCTCACAGACGGAGCCTTGTGCTGATCCACATCACCCTAGGAGTGCTGAGGGGAAAGAGAGAGCGCCATCTACTGTACTGTACACACCCAGAGAGAGCAAGACCTATTGTACTCTCTTGGTGCTCCGGAAGCTGATGGTAAGCTGCAAGACCGGGATTCGAACCAGCGATCTCCCACGATATGAACGTAATGAACTGAATTTGAAATAATTCCATACTGCTTTACCTTCATAGCTTTGGGTCATTTTATTAGTGCAGTAAAAATACTATGAAAATATTGATTGGTTTGGTTTTTAACAAAAACGAAACAATTTTAAGTTACTTTATTCCATACGTTTATCAGTGAAACGACTCTGAATCATGTTTAAAGCTACACTACCCACCTCTGCACAGAAAGAACAAAAAGAAAGTGAAGAAACGACTGGGATGCTGAGGGACCACAGCACTGCGAGAGCAGACTACCTGCAGGGCGGGAGGTGAGAGGAGGACAGCAGCAGTGCTGATCTCTACACCCAGAGACTCTGCTGAGCCTGGGAGAGGCTCTCGGGTTCGAGCCTGATCCACTGCTGCCACCACGGTGGCGACAGCAGCAGACCTACCACCATCCAGACTCTGCTGTTCCTTTTATACATGCAGGTAAAATTAGGGTGCAAAATAAAAGTTCTTTAGACATACAAAGCACTGAAAATACAAATTTAACATGTGGAAAATCTGATTTTTGACATTAATTCAAATTAAAAACCTCTATTGAAGAGTCATACTGCTCCAATATAAACTCTATTTGTACAGGATTAAGTTTTACTTGGGGGAGTGGGGTAAAGTATATATATCTGGCCATCCTCAGTGATTTTATAACCATTAAAATTTGTCATGTCAGTAATTTTTATAGACTATGTGCTCCTGCATTTCTGTAAAACGAGCTGTAAAAATTACCTGAGGTTGTGTGCATATACATATACATAATTGAAACAAAGATAAATATGTAATCAAATTCTGTGGAAATACTGTAGTTTTGTGTTTTATTTTCTGCAGTACTGAAAAGCTCAAAAAGATACCCAAGCTTGTTAAATCCGTGATAAACCTCATTCATCAAGAATGCTCTAAATTTCAATATTTTTATTTGGAATTTGGGAGAAATGTTGTCTGTAGTTTATAGACTAAAACAACAATGTTCATTTTACTCAAATATAAACCTATTAATTGTATAGTTTTTAAGATAATGGTAGTGCATAAATCAAGTAGCCACTCCCATCTCAGTCACTTATGCTAAGATTTCTTATCTACTTTTGATATACCTCCCGATGTAAAACTAATGCTATCCAAATAGAGCTATACATACTCCAGAAAGAAAAACTAATAAAAACCAACCCTGCTTTATTTCATACAGAATATCTTTAAACAGTAAATTTACCTCTTTAACAGCAGCACCGCTGACCTGCTGCTGCATGGCGATGGATCCCTCCCAGCGCTGCTCGGTGTGTATCTGTGTGGACGTCTGGACGTGGACTCCAGAGCTCATGCTGGCGACGTAGCTGGACTCGGATACATAACCTGCCTGTTTCCAGGGGGGCAGAACCTCAGAACCGGGGGTGACCTGTTTACGGGTCAGTACTGGGGACTTCACCGGTCTGATAGGTGATACGGACAGTCTTGTGGACGGGGATACGGCTCTGAAATCACAGAAAAGAGGGAAAATGTCTCAAAAAGGGTATCAGAAACAGGGTTTATTTCTTTTATAAAGCTCCCCAACTCTGAAATAACCTTCCCAGGGTTAAACTCAGTCTCAATCTTTATAATAATAATAATAATAATAATTATAATAATAATAATAATAATAATAATAAAACTTGGTTGAATTAAGAAATTAAGCTCAAAAGATGATAAGATTAATACAAAAAAAGTAAAAATTTAGCTAAAACTAATTTTTGCATTGTACAAGAAAAATACAAATAAATGTATTAATAATTTGAGTTTTTTTTTATGTATAGTAATGATAATAATAATAAAAAACTAATCAAAATAAGTTAAAAAGCAATAATACAAAAGTATTATTTTTTATTATTATTCCTTTTATTCTTATTTTATTTTTATCTTTTATTTTTATTTACTGTTATTTGAAAATGAATAAATGTAGTTATTATTTTCTTCATGATGTCAATCCCTGTTTTTGTCAATTCTCAGCTACACTGAAAATGAGGGTTGCCCCTTAATATACTTCTAGTTAAAATAAATGCTGACTGATTCTCTGACCAAAGGAGGATGGGTCCCCCCTTTTAATATTAGCCTTGAAAAATTAGCCTTGTAAAAACATTATATAAATACATTTTATTTTAATTTAAAGTATGAGAAATCAGATTTGACACTCCTCAGGTGAGTTGTGGTAAATATTAAAGGTAGGTTACCTGACAGGTGTAGGTGTGGGTGCCTTCACGTGTCTCACAGGTGAGGGGGACTGGTGTCGGGTAGCTGAAGGTTTGGGCATCAGTGATGGGGGGGATTTGGAGGTGGGTTTCGGGGGGACGCGGGGAGGAGTTTTGTGGGCGAGCTGTTGGGTCACGATACCTCCCTCTACGTGCATCTCCATCGCTGTGGACTCAAAGCGAGCCTCCATTCTCTGCAGAGAGAATAAAAACACGCCGTCAGACGAGTAATCTCACTTAATCTGGAGTTTTCTATACTAAAAAACATTATTTCTTACCTTTTCCACTCTGGTTTGGCGAGCCTGTGAAATCTGAGTGGTGGAAATAACAGTCTTTGTTTTCTTAGCAGGTACAGCTTCCTCCTCACCTGTGTGGATGTAGTTTATGGTTATTACACTTTTATACATATTTAACTTTAACACAGATTTAACATCAACAGATAATATAATATAATAATTGGAAATAAGTGGGTCTACTGACATGATAATTACACTATCAATAAAAAAAACTGTTTATTCTTTCTCTTATTATATATTTTTTGACAATGTTATGTAATTTTTAGCCTTTTATTTGACATGTATTATTATTATCTTTTTCGTAATTTTATATTTTATAAATTATTTACTTTTTATGGTCATTTATACTGTCATAAAAATGTGTATCCAAACTTTTGACTGGTACTGTATATCAATGTCATAAAAAGTCTTTAAATGACAATTATATTGTTTATTGCACAATATACATTATATATTTTTTGTATTAAAGAAAACCTTTTCTACAATTTAAGCTTGAAAAAAATATTAAGTAAACTGCTATGTCATTATTTTGAGATACTAAGTCATTAAAATAATAAATTACTCTTATAATACATGATGTCATTATTTTGAGACTGTAGGCCACTTTTTTTATATACCATCTCATTATTTTGAGATACTATCTCATTATTTTAAGATCCTAAGTCATTATAATAAATATATGTAATAAATATATAATAAATGACTATTATACTATATGATGTCATTATTTTGAGACAGTAAGTCACTATTTTGAGACACTATTTCATTATTTTGATAATAAATGACTATAATAATATAATGATTTACTATCTCAAAATAATGAGATAGCAGTTCATGTAATAATAATAAATAAAGAAATCCTCTCCGGTACCTTGAACCAGCAGTTCAGCAGTAGAGGTGGCGCGTCCGCTGCTGTTAGTAGCATTAACAGAGTAAGTTCCAGAGTCTTCAGGGAAAGCCTCGGCGATCAGCAGGCTGTAAAGATCTCCCTCCTGAAGGATCTGGAAGTCGGCGGAGCTCTGGATCTCAGCTCCCTCTCTGTAGAACTTCACCACAGGTGTAGGGATTCCTGTTACACGAACGTCCAGTCTCACTCGGCTCCCCTGTCTCACCGTCAGGCTCTGTAGTCTCTGAATGAAGGTAGGTGGCGCCGTTTCCGCTGTGGAGGAAACACACGCTCAGTAAATCATACAGTACAGTGGATTTATTCAATATTTTATTGTGGAAAAACAAAAAAACAAACAATAAACCAAATTTAAAAAAATACATATTGGATATATTTTAAATCAGCCTATGCCTAGATTGGGCCTATATCTATTTTATCTGGAATATCCATCTGGGATCAATAAAGTATCTTGAATGCTTGAATTTTTGCACCAGGAGTAAAGCAGCATAAAGTTATCCAAAAGCAGTGTGTAAGACTGGTGGAGGAGAACATGATGCCAAGATGCATGAAATTAAAACTGTGATTAAAAACCAGGGTTATTCCACTAAATATTGACTTCTGAACTCTTAAACTTTATGAATATAAACTTGTTTTCTTTGCATTATTAACAATATTTTGTTATTTCAGCCATTTTAGATTTCAGCCAATTTAGAACCACAGCATTTACTTTCTTAATCCACACCACAAGATGGCGTACATCTACAACTACAGAACACCTTAAAAATGCTGGTCTAGAACCACAGATCCTGTCTGTTTTCCAACAATTTGAAACCAACAAAAAGTCAAAGCCAATAAACGTCTTCAAAACAGTAAAACTCAATCACAAGTATCAGTAAAAGATGACTGACTCTGCAGCGCTAGAACTGTACGCCTAAAATACTCACCAATCAACTGTACGAACCGTATACGGCAAAAACATTAAACCTGCACGCACAGCATCTCCTCACAAACTTAGAGCCTACTTACAGAGTTTTATAAATAGCAGTTCTTAATCCCTTCTGGACATGATACTGATTTTTATCTTCAACACCATATCCAGTTTTTATTGGCAGAGTCTCCATTTATATCAGTAATATCATTAAAAGCCTGAGCTGCACACCTAATCCCTGCGTCTCCTGTTACAACACTCGCCAACATTCACAAACTGTGCCAACATGCGACTGTGAAATAGTTTAGAATGCGCAGAAAGCAAATGTGAAACGTATGCATCACTATAAAAAGGACATTTCTACATTTATGTTGGAGCTTTGTGTGAAAAAAGTAATAAAAACTGTTTAAAGTAAATGCAGAACAAGACAGAAAAAGTCCCTTCTGTTGCAAAAATGATCATTAAAGTCACCTAAAGCAGTGGATTAGATCCTCCAGGACAAGATTTAAGAATTGACACTGAGGTAAATGATTAATAAGCTCTATAAAAACTTCACAACTTCACATTCAACATTCATAATTTGTTTGCTGCAGTTATCTGCACGTAGTCGTGTAAAGACAGTACCCAAGAGCTGGGTGATACTGTAAAAAAATAATCTAAAAATTAGTATCTAAAAATAAAAACACTGTACAAACATAATTTCCTTGTATTTCAGAAAAATATGAAAATATGAATTAAAAACATGTAGTCTATCTACTAAGATTTTTATCTGGAAGCTTCTATACGTGAAGATCTTTATCTTTATTATCCCCTATTTAAAACAACTGCATTAAAAAAAGTTTAAAGTTAAAAAAAAAACAATTTGATTAATCAAATAAATTCAATTAACCTCCCAGCTATACAGCATATTTAATGCATAGGTCTAGAAATTTGATTAACTTTTTTATATACATATATATAATTTTATTTCTAATTTTTTATCCCATTTTCTCCCTCAATTTACACAACCAATTATTAGGACTCCCCCTATCACTAGTGATGCCCCAACACCAGGAGGGTTTAGAAGACCAGCACACGCCTCCTCCGATACATGTGAAGTCAGACTCCACCTCTTTTCGAACCTATTTGCTGAGTAGCATCACAGCGCTAACGCTCAGAGGAAAGCGCAGGGACTCGGTTCTGATACATCAGCTCACAGACGCAGCCTTGTGCTGATCCACATCACCCTAGGAGTGATGAGGGGGAAAAAAAGCACCATCTACTGTACCCACCTACCCTACTGTGCTCTCTCGGGGCTCTGGCAGCTGATGGCAAGCTGCATGACTGGAATTAAGTTTTGATTTGAGCTCAATAATCAGATTTTTTTCAGTGCATGTATACTCTTAACCGGAGTATTCAAGGAAATCATGAAAACAGACTGTGGTTGTTGGAAAAACCTGGTGATCAGATTACCGACGATGTTCTGCAGTAATTTAACTTTAGATTAAGAAGCACATTAATGAAGCGTACCTGTAACCAGCAGCTCGGCGGTGCTGGTGGCTTGTCCGGCGCCGTTGGTGGCTCTCACAGAAAATCTCCCGCTGTGCGCGGCGGTCACGGCGGGGATCCTCAGAACAGCGCGGCCATCGCTGAACGAGATCTGAGCGCCGGGCAGAGCGGCAGCAGTAAGAACCTGGCCATCACGGAACCAGCTCACCTCAGGAACTGGAGAACCTGCAAGCAGGAGAACCTTCTCAACAACACGTCTGCTTCTGGAGCTCAGGGTTTACATCAGTTACAGATACAGAGTCACTATATTACACTAGAGTTTTATATAGAAATACATGTAGAAAAGACTAAAGAAACACAAAGAAATATAGTGTAGATAATATAGTGTCTCAGAAATAATAGCGATAAATTACACTAATGTAATTTAAAGAACAATGTCGTAAACTGCTTGAACATTTTTTTCGCTAAGAGTGACATAAGGTCACCCAAAACTAAAAGCAGCGTGTAAGACTGATGGAGACACAGATATAATGCTAATATTGTAGACCAATTAACTATTAAGATTTAGATCATATTAAAATAAGGCAAGATAAGGTAGGGTAAGGTAATATCAGATAAGATAAGATAAGACTTTAATATTGTCCAATAAAATTACATTAAATGGAAAATTGTCTTTATCAGTCTGGCAGACAAATACATGAAATTACATAAACACAGTAAATAAATACACAATAAAGACTGATATAATGTGAATATAGTAGCATAATAATAAAGCAAGAAAAAATATTCCCTTTTAAAGAGCAATGAAATATTAAGATATGATAAAATAAATACATAAAATTGCATAAACACAGTTAATAAATAAATAAATACAAAATATAAAAATACATACAGATAATAAATTATATGTGGGGAAATTGTGTATTACACATCCTTATTCAGAATAATCACAGCAGATGTTACAAATGACTTTACTAAGAATTATTAAGAATATTTAGACACTGGAATTGAAATATAAATCTGTTTAAAAATAATGAAATTATTGTGACAGTTTCAAGATTTTAAATTGCCGAATTGGAATTGAATCACGATTATAATTTCTTTTTGATCATTTTTGTAGAAAACACTATTTCAGCTAGGAAAACGTAAAACAAAAAAAAACATCAAACACATAAAATAAATATATAATGTGAGATATAATATTATTTGCAAGCTATGTTTTTTTGTATTAGATTTCTCCAGTCCTGTAGATGGAATGCATAAAATTATACATAATTATATATAAACACAAATATTTCTTACCACTAACTTGAGCTTCGAACGTTGCAGCACTACCCTCAAGTGCCACAACGCTCTGAAGCGGTTGTGTAAATGTCGGCGCCTGTGTTGTCATGATGTTAGGCACCCTAAAGAGAAAACACAACAAAGAGAACAAAGCACTGATTATCAATTCCCCATATAAACAAACTAACACCCTCAGGAACCAGTAATCAATAATCAATTATACAGAAATTAACAGCTTTTATGGTGTTAAAACTGTGTAGAATATCCCGGTAATGTATTGCGAAGAATACATTTTTTAGCCATACAATACATTTCATATAGGGGATACAGGGGTTACAGTAAAATAATAAAATAATATATTGAGATATCATATTTATCAATCTTATCAATAACACTTATTAATCTCATAAATAAAATACAAGTAAAAGAAAAGTTTACTTTAAACACAACTAACACACTAAACTCTGAACCACTTCTGACACCAAAGTTGTGTTTTTGAAAACCAATCAGTATTACAAAACAAAATATCGTCATACGATGCAATACAATATCAATGCTGACGTTTTCTCACATACATACTTTTCATACAAACACCCTTAGGGACCAATGATCAATAATCAAGTATTCAATAACAGAAATTAACAGCTTAACAGGAAGGTTAGGGCTGTGTATTGCCAAAAATATATTTTTTTAGCCAGACAATACATTTTATGATACAGGAATTACGATTCAATATATAGCATATAGCATTGTGATACTCTGTAAGCAATGATTTTTTTCATATGAATCATGTTTATAAATCATAATAATCTGAGTAAAAAAAAGTTTACTTTTCTTGCAAAAAAAGTATAAATTCGAGTTGAAGAAATGTAGAAGAAATGTTATAATTGTATAATATATAATGTTTATAAAAACTTAAGTAGAAGAAAAGTTCATTTTTTGCTATTATAAAATTAAAACACGGCTCTCTAACACGTTAAACACTGAACCACTTCTGACACCAATCTCGTGTTTCAGCGAATCAATACAATAATAATGGGCTGTGTATTGCCAAAAATATTTTTTTTAGCCAGACAATACATTTTATGATACAGGAGTTACGATTCAATATATACCTATATATTGCGATATAAGCAATCATTTTTATTATATTAATATTTTTTATACAAATTTGAGTAAAAGAAATTCAACTTTTTTGGCAAATGTTATAATTTTATAATATATAATGTTTATAAAAAATTGAGTAGAAGAAAAGTTTACTTTTAATGCAATTATACAATTAAACACAGCTCTCTAGCAGCAAGGGTTTAAACACAACTAACACGTTAAACACTGAACCACTTCTGACACAAATATTGAGTTTTTGAGAATAAATTCATTAATGCAAAATAAAATAACAAATCAGCAGTGTGTAATTATACAGAAATTAACTTTTACGTTGGCGAGTATTTTTAGCTGTGGTTAAACCAGCTAATGGTTGATATGACTCCTCAGCACCTGGCCCGGGACAGCCTGACACTTGAGAGATGAGTGGCTCCATGGGGTCTGGGTGTTAGCCCAAACACTCAAACCTCGTATCTCCTGACAGTTCACAGACATGACAGTGACAACTGGTGCTTTCCCTCCCCACAGACCCTGCTCCATCCTGAGCACGGCCCCTTCACAATCACCAGCCACATCCGTCACCTCACCAACCCCGATCACACGGCTTCAAGTGGAAAGTCATTTCCCTCAGTCATTACCTTCATAAAACTGCTGTTTAACAGAAATATTAACTTTATATTTATGCTGTAATTCACTTTTTGACATAATATGAATTCTGGCTGCAGAATCTTATAAAATAATATAATTTTAGCATCGTCGCTGCAATGAGCGCATGCGCAGCAGTCACACTGCAGGATGTCCAATGTCAAATAGTGCTGGGAGATAATAAATGGTAAATAATGTTTAAATAATAATGTTTTTACGAAACATGAAAACATTTATTGCGATACAATCAAATGCATCAGCAGTTAATTTAATCCTAATCAAAATATACTGCAATTAATCCAATTAAACTCTACTAATTATTAATTATGCTCTATTCTTAAATTTATTCTCTGTCTGATTTGTACTCTCATGCTGATTTATTTTAACTGGAAATGGTGTGCCATCTTGGCCAGGTCTCCCCTGAAAAAAGAGATTTCGATCTTAAGGGACTTCCTGGTTAAATAAAGGTTAAAAAAAAGAAATTATCTGGGATATGCTCAAAAATATATACTGTCAATATGATTTTTATTTTTTGTACTTTATATCTGCCCAATATAATGTATTTAACTTATTCTTCTTCTTAGCATTATTATTTTAGAATATTCGACTCACTGTTTGCACTGTTAATAATCATGAAGAATTAGGTACGTTAAATTGTGTCCAAATCTCATGGTATTTAGTTTATATGTATATAACTATATATGTATATATATTACATTTTCCATTTTTTTACAATATTGTGCTACAGTTCGCTGTACTTCATACTGTGTACAAATTTCACGACCAATAGAAATGCTCAAAAGTATCTTATAATGAGTAAAGTATAGAACAGTGATTTTTACATAGACTTTACTTACATTTACTTAAAAGTAAATTTAAGCAAATGTTTTAAGAATTTTTTTTTTCTGCAAATAGCAACGACATGTCAGTGAGTCAATTTAAAGGCCAGTCATTGATACAGCTGATATGAATAGCACAGAGCTGAAGATTCACCGACAGTGACCGGTTTAAACTGCTCACATCACCCATGCATGAGTCCTACTTCACTATTAATGATATGACTCAGTTCTCCAAACATCTAGCAAGACAAATTCACTCAATGCACAATCTAACACATAAATCAGGGCATTTATTATCATTATAAATCCAGAAAATCTGAATATGTAATGCTTATAATGTTTATAATGTTTCTAACAATTTGAGTAGAAGAAATTTTATATTTGTATCATTTTAAAATATATAATGTTTATAGAAAATTGAGTAGAAGAAACATATATTATCGTTCTATACCTAGAAAAGCAATGCAGAGCGAGGCAGGAAGTCCTATAATCAGGTTGAAAGATGGCTGACCAAATTATACATGTGACCTTCACCTAAAATAGACCGAGCTGTGCCTGTGCCAAATTCTTAAAAGGAAATCTAATGTTTTAAGTTACTTTTAAAGTTACTTTCAATATTGTTGTATTATAATTTAATAAATTGATTTTAATAATCATGTCTTTGTTAAGCAGCACCAACAAAAGCAAAGCACAGTCAAACCATATAAAGCATGTCATTCAAAAAATACATGTTTACAAATTTTACAGCATAAATTTAAAATTTGAATTCTTTAAAATTGAACCAACGTTGAGAACAGACATCATCAAGAAGAGAAAAACGACCCATTCAAAAAAAACAAGCAACTCAAAAATATGTCAACACAAATCCACTGTAGCCAAACAGTGCACAACAAGACAAACTCTGATTCTGCAGCAAATATTTGTGCTTAAATAGGATATGTCACTGTTTATACTGTGTTTTTAAGTTAAAATCTTATTTTTAAACCATTTATTGAACTTCAAACAGCAGACAGACTGAAGAAGAACCAACGGCACAAAGGCAGAGTCTAAAAATAAGCCCCATCACCCATGATTGACAGTCACCATGTGGCGCATAGCTGGAGGTGCAACTGATAGCCATGCTGCTGCTGATTCCCTTAAAAAGACATTGTGGTCCAGCTGGAACACCACTCTAATGCTATCACAGGCTATTCTTGGCTTTTCTGAAGTACTTTTCTCAAGATTCGGGAATGGAAAGTCTCAATCTAAGATCAATGATCTCAATGGAAGACTTCCAAAACTAAAAAACTAAAATCGATATAAACTGATATACACAAATAAGCTTAGCTAACCAAGGAACATCTTCAGTGCATCGCTTCATCTTATTGTTTTTCTTATTATTATTCTTACGTATTTGGAAAAACCAACAACCATAACTTCAAAACAAAGCATTACAATGGAAAGCACTCTGAAATACAGGTACAAAAAGGAAAAAGCATGAAGCTTGCTTACTTACTTGTGTCCACAAGAGTGCCTTAAACTGTGGGGACGGAGCCCAAGGGGGTGTTATCTTCCCAAACAAACTCCTTATCCAGAAATTATTTCAAAAAGTCCAGTGTGAGAATGGTTGAGCCTCGAAAGTATTCCCCCCAAAAAAACAAAACTACACAGGTTGTTATCCGTGTAGTTTTGCTTTTTCCTTGCAATCCCTACACCCGAGGCAAGGCTGGGAATGCTCCAACTGCTCAGAAGTGCCAGCTCAGTGGTTTTACTTTATATACCCCCAGACCTGACAGCATCACCGCTACATCACCACACCCCATTGGTCGGCCGGGCATCATGGGAAATGACACAGCCGCCATTTTATGCAAACTCACACCTGTCACTTACTTCTCTTAACGCTACCCAGGCCTGAGTAACACAGGATGTTCACCACACCAACCCCTCCTCCACAACACCGTCACACACCTCCTCAGATAAAGACCAGCTCCTTCCTAAATACAGAGAGAGAAAGCTCAAATATCTCCAAACAAATGTCTCAGAACATGCCTAAAAAAGACAGGAGAGAGTGTTTTTAACAAACATGTAAGAAGTGATGATTAGATTAACTTTGCAGTAAAGATTTATACTGGAATACTTCAACTTAAATACGTTTTTTTTTTTTTAATCTATTTAAGGGCTCTTATAATAGAGATGGGCAGTTAATTGAATTAATCTGATGAATCAAATTACAGTTGTAATGATTTCATTTTCATTTTACACTTTCCCTCAACTGAAATAGATAGATAGATAGATAGATAGATAGATAGATAGATAGATAGATAGATAGATAGATAGATAGATAGATAGATAGATAGATAGATAGATAGATAGATAGATAGATTTTTGGGATAGACTTTGGGAGGTTCCCTCAGGGAAATTGAAATTCCAGCAGCATTATTACAGTAAAACAATTAACATACACAAGGAAAATTGGAAATAAATAAATAAAAAAGCTTGTTTAATATAAAAGCTGAATGTGAGGTTGAAGAGGAGTACTTACTATTGGAAAAAAATATATAATAATAATAATAATAATAATAATAATAATAATAATAATAATAATTGCTCATAATTTGTTTGTAACTATTTCGCCCAGCCTTATTTTCAAGTTATAAACTTGTAGTTTTAACTTTAACAAGTATATAAACTTCAAGTTGTAAATGTGTATATTGGCATTGGCTGATTTATACGTTATATATATATTAGATATCTGCATTGGTCCACAATTCCAACATCGCAAAAAAAAAAAAAACATACAAGAATTTTCTAGACACTTTAAAAACAAAATATATTGTCCTAATGTTAAGGTAAGATTTTTACATGATATAACTTCAAAAAGAAAACTGGTTATTTCATTACAAACAGAGACATTAATCTTGTTTAAGTGAACAGAATGGAGAAAATGTTAAATACAGCTTTTAGTTATTGGATATGAATTTTTAAATGTGCTACTAGTATATTTTATCAAAATGGTTGTGATGAATTATGTATCATAAGAATCTGGAGATATTTTTCAAAAGATTTTTAGTCAAATAGCTTCATACAGTGCCATCTCACACAGACCTATATAACAACGTGTTTTAAATAATTTCTAGTTAAGTATTTTAAAAACAATTTATGTAGTTTAATGAAAAACGTAATAATTACCAAAATAATCTCTCTTTTTTTCTTACTTACTCTCTTCTCTCCTTCCCTCTTTCTAAAAGCTCCCTATTTATAACAGATAAATAAGGCAGAAGTTGGTAGATTAACCTTAAAAAATAGCTACTATAACAAATTACAACTTTCTGCTCCACCTTAAGTGCAGGCAACTGCTGCACTATTTAAGGTGGAATGGAAAAATTGGAACAGCTGTCAAAGCTGTCAAATACGATAGCTAGCTAAGCTAGATAGCTAGCTAACTAACTAACGCTAACTAGCTAACTACCTGTGGTACATTTAGCCTTTTTTACAATTTGAAATTAAATTTAGACGAGAAATAATATTTAGTTTAGTAGCGAATGGAGAGGAGTGTTAGTTAGCGAGGTTAGCTAACCAGCTGGTTAGTTATCTTAGCTTAGCTACCTAATCAGTGAAACAGCTAATGCTAACATGGCTAATTACTTAGCGAGTAACATAGGTAGCTAAGCTACATAGTTACCTAAAACGAATTTTAATAGTCAATACATAAAATAAAAGCAGCTTTTCCTGAAACCTACAACATTACATCCACTGATTCATCAAAATAAAAGAAATGAGCTTACCTTCTGCAGGTTAATTCTGAGGATATTCTGAGGTCATTTTGAGGTAATTCTTCAGGTTATTTCTGAGGTAGTTCCGTAGAAAATCTGCAGGATTATTCTGAGGTAATTCTGAGGTAATTCTAAAATTCTAAAATAAAAAAAGGTAAGAAATTGTGAGGTAAATCAGCGGGTTAATACTGAGGAAATTCTGCAGGTTAATGCTGAAGCTTAATTCTGAGTTAATTCTAATGTAATTTTTGTAGGTTCATTCAGAGGTAATTATTCAGGTTAATTCTAAAGTAATTCTGCAGTAATTCTGTTGTATTTTTTTTTTTTAGGTTAATTCCTTAGGTTATTTCTGAGGTAATTCTGAGGAAAACCTGCCGGTTAATTTTGAGGATATTCTGAGGTAATTTTGAGATAATTCTTCAGGTTATTTCTGAGGTAATTATGAGAAAAATCTTTAGGTTAATTCTGAGGTAATGCTCAAAGTTAATTTTGAGGTAATTCAGTGGGCTAATTCTAAGGTAATTCTAAGGTTCTGCAGAAATTGTGAGGTAACTCAGCAGGTCAATACTGAGGAAATTCTGCAAGTTAATGCTGAAGCTTAATTCTGAGGTAATTCTGATGTATTTTTTTTAGGCTAATTCTGAGTTAATTCTTCAGGTTAGTTCTGAAGTAATTCTGCAGTAATTCTGTTGTAAGTGTTTTAGGGTAATTATTTAGGTTAATTATTTAGGTTAATTATTTAGGTTAATTCACTCCCATCAGTGTGTAGTCATTCCCACAGGCCACCTTAGGTAAACTTGTACATCGTATATTATGATATTATGATATTTAAATTTAATAAAGGGAAGACTAATTATTTTATTCACCTGACCATAACATTCAAAGTAGCAAAATTAACTATTAATGGAAATTGTAAGTTTAACTAACTTTTTAAAATAAAAATGTAAGTAAAATTACTTTTAAAAAAAAATAAGGCCACTTTTCCAAGCTTCCAGTGCAGTATTCCAAAAGCATGTTCACACAGGTCCTGTATATTCCCCTCCTTACTGCATGAAGCTGTGTTATTTATCCTGTCACTCAGATGATTTAACATGAGCTCCAGCAGTTCCTGAAGAGTAACTGGACACCAGCACTTCTCCCAGTTTCAGTATCCGTCCTGCACGCTCGCCATCGGTTGGAGCTCCAGCTGATGAGGTGGCGTGGGGCTGGTATGGCAGGTCCAGAGTATTGGTTTCACCTGCTACACGATTAGACACGTTTCTGACCGGCTGCACACTGACCTCAGCAGCACACACATCACATCCTTATTAACTATTAACCTTTATATTGTTAATAACTATAATTAACTATTATTAACTATATATATTGCATTGGCCAATCAAACACGTATTAGAACCCAACCCCCACCAACACACACACACACACTACCATTTGCTTTTACAGTGAGCACCTACCCCCCCAGTCACCACATCTCACACACTGTAAAGAACAATAAACACCCCCGACACTCTGTGCTACTAATGTGCTGTAAAAGACTCATAGTTACCTGTTAATTTGTGAATATGTGGAAGCAATTACACAGACCATAATACGGCAGTAGTTTTCATTCATTTTAAAATATAGTACATTGCATTAAGACTAAGTCTATTTTTTGTCCATTTAAAAAAATTATTTTCACAATTGTACTGTTAAATGTTGTATTTCATTTTGTATACTGGTATACCTTGTGATATCTTCAGTACTAGTCAAAATTTTGGACACACCTTCTCATTGATTTTTATATATTTTTATTTTCTTTCCTACATAGTAAATGAATAGTGAAGTGATCCAGATTATAAAGGAACACATAATGAATCATGTAGTAACTTTAAAGTGTTAAACAAACCAAAATACTCTGTGAAGTATTAAGATGCTCTTATCTTGTGGTTTCTGAGGCTGGTAACTCTGATGAACTTACCCTGTACAACAGAGGAAACTCTTGCTCTTCCTTTCTATGTGCGGTACTGATAAGTGCCAGTTTCATCATTACTATGTTTTTGATGTTTTTTGCAGTGACTGCACTTGTGGATACTTTCAATTATCTTGAAATTCTTCTTTTCAGATTGACTGACCTTTATTTCTTGATGTATTTTTTTTTTACTTAGTAGTTCTCAGTAGTTCTTGCCATAATATGGATTTTACATTTATGTTGGTTGTGGTCAGAGGAATCACTATCTGTGGTCTGTTTTTAAAGCTAAAAGAAAAAGAAAGGGTTTATTTATTTATTTTTACATAGCATTTGTCTTATATCTCTGAAAGTGACCCAAACTGAGAACTCATGTTTTGGCCACCCAGACACTTACACCAAAAGCTCACACCTCTATACCCCCATCTACATCTCCACATACACCTCCTTACAGAAGAAAGCAAGAATCACTTTTTCCACCCCCACCCAACAGCACTATGTAACATTAAAGCTCACACAGGTATTTAAATCAGCATTTTGTATTTTTAAAATAAAATGTTTTAACTTTAAATACCTAATGATGTAGTTCATGAATTTAAACTTCAACAATGACATTTTTATGTTTTACCTTTGTGAGGTGTTGAAATGTGATGCTAAAAAAAACATAAAAAAAGGTTTCAATAGATTTAAATAAATCCAAAGTCATAAATTAATTCATTTGATTCAAAATATGAATTTAGAAATATGAATTTAGGTTAGAGGAGAACATCCGGAACCATAGATTAGAATTTATGTATTTGAAAGGTTTTTTTTTTATGTATTTTTTTAACAGACAGTTTCACCACCCTACAAAGAAATAAACAAAGAAATTACAGTACCAGTCAAAAGTAAATTCTGTGGTTTTCATTAATTCAAAACTTAAACAATTTAAAGAACTTCAAGAATGTATCCTCAAGCACTACTAAACTAAGTAGAGAAAAAATGAAGAAATTAAGGTCAGTCATTCAAAAAAAAGAAGAATTTCAAGAAGTTTAAAATTAATGCATTGAAGTTTAAATGCATTGAAGAGCAGTCACCGCAAAGACCATCGAAAATGTTATGATGATGAAACTGGCACTCATCAGGAATGTCCAAGGAAAGTAAGAGTGAGAGTTCCCTCTGTTGTACAGGATAAGATCATCAGAGTTACCAGCCTCATAAACCACAAGCACAAGAAAAGAGTACTTTGGTTTGTTTAACACTTTTAAGTTACTACATGATTCCTTCTGTGTCCCTTAAAAGTCTGATAGATCACTCCACTATTTATTTACAATTTTGAATTTTAAAGTGCATTTAGAGTTTATTAAAAGTCAGGTAGATTTAATTTAAATATATTAAGCACAGATTTAAACACTTATGTCAACTTTTAGGCTCCATCCACCATCAATTCACCATCAAACACTGACCACAACAAACTTCACTCTACTCCAAAGATGATTCTGCATGATTCATTTATTAAAACCACAATAAAAACAAACTTTTCTCATTCCTTATCTAATCTACATTATCATTCCCCATCATCTCCATTATCATCTCTATTATCTCCAGTGTCTGGGTAAAGTCAGGCTGGCTGAGACTGGGAGTCTGGGTAAGGTCAGTCCCTGGCTTATTGGACCGCCTCTTCCAGGGGGCGGGGTTTCTTCTGGGATTGATAAATCATGCTGTATCCACCCCAGCATGGAGGGAGGGGTCATGCTGTGAGGAATCAGATTAGATAAGCCGGACAGTATAAACACTTACCTCAGATAAAATTAGTAAATTACACTGAAACATTTATAAACAACAAGTTATAACTGAAATTATATCACAGTTAGTTTTGACTCAGCAATGTGATTGGCTGAGAGGTGTTCTATGAGTGCCGTTATCAGCCGGTAATGCACTGTAACCGAAGCTCTGTACAGTAGATCTTTATAGAATTGATCATGTTTTGATCAAAATTTCACCAGCGCCTGTTTTTTTTTATGTATTTCTGAATGTACAGACTTCAAATCAATTTACACAAGAGTTTACTTTTCAGTAAGATTAGATTAGCTAGATTAGATTGTATATAATTTATTTATTATATCATTTATCAGGGTAAGAGTTTGAGTAATTTGGGCCAATATGGCCAATATTCCTACCTAATGAAAGTGCACAATTTAGAACACTGGATATTTACTACCAGCTGCTTATAATGAAAGAATAAAGCATGAAAATATGGAAATATGAAGGAAAGCCTATTCTTTTTTTTTTTACAATAGATTTCTTAAAACACTTTAATTCAGCATGAGGTCAGTGCTATTCTGTTTTTAGAAACAAAAGGGTTTCCTGTTTTTTTATAATATATGAATCATATTGGAACGTGTATGCATTATTGAGTAATTAAGCTGCATAAACAATGCATGATTTTTGACACAATTTGCGTTACTTGGGTTCTATGGGTTAAAAAAATCAAGAAATTCTCATAAACCAGTGAGATATAAATAATCCACTTTATTACAGTCATATTATCAGATTCATGTTTATATATTTATATCAGTGGCAAACAATAGAAAACCATATTTTTTTTTAATTGAGAACTCAGTTTTGCACAGAACTCTACCTGCAGTCCTGCTTACGATTCTGACAATCCCAAATTAGTAAAATGTAAAATGTAAAAACTGTAAAAAAAAAAAAAAAAAACAGTGTTTCTTATTTTTATTTTTTTTACTTCTGATCAGAGAAGTATGAGCTAAAGTCTTAGAGGAACATACAGATTCTGACTTTTCCAGGGACGTCCATTCATTTTTCTTCAACTAGACAATGCTAAACCACACTCTGCACACGTTACAACAGTATGTCTGTGGAAGAAGAGGTTTAATTGTTGTTGCTGCTGTTGTTTTCACGTTTCTCACTCATAGGCTTCTTCTCACACCTTTCTCTGTCAATAAAAACAGAAGAGATTAGGGATATTCTGAAACGTTTAGTATAAAACAATGAATTTTTGGAAGCACCCTACCCTGTGAAAACTAAAAAAAACTGCAGCTCTGTAAAAAATGAAGAGATCACTTTAGTTTCTGAATCAGTTTCTCTGATTTTGCTATTTATAGGTTTATATTTGAGTAAAATGAACATTGTTGTTTTATTCTATAAACTACAGACAACATTTCTCCCAAATTACAAATAAAAATATTCTCATTTAGAGCATTTATTTACAGAAAATGAGAAATGTCTGAAATAACAAAAAAGATGCAGAGCTTTCAGACCTCAAATAATGCAAAGAAAACAAGTTCATATTTATAAAGTTTAAATAGTTCAGAAATAATCAATATTTGGTGGAATAACCCTGGTTTTTAATCACAGTTTTCATGCATCTTGTCATCATGTTCTCTCTCCTCCACCAGTCTTACACACTGCTTTTGGATAACTTTATGCAGTTAAACTTGGTTTGATGGCTTTGATCATCCATCTTCCTTTTGATTATATTCCAGAGTTTTTTTTTTTTTTTTTTTTTTTGGTAAAATAAAAGAAATACATCATTTTTAAGTGCTCTCTTATTTTTTTTTCCAGAGCTGTATTTATATTTCAAATATAAATACTATAAACACGAATAACTTGCAGAAACTCTTTAGGGCAAGTGTTTGTAAGTACAGGAAGTGATTTATTAAAACAACTTCGGGTCAGTTCAGTGCACAGAAGGCTGTAATCAGGAATCAGGTGATTTAGAGGAGGGCAGAATCGGGGCCTGTGATTGGTTAAAGGGTCCGTGTGTTATAAAACCAGCAGGTAGAGGAGCCACAGCAGGATGCACAGGGTGCCGAAGCAGGTCTGCCAGTCCAGTTTGAGGGTATCGAGGTCTTGGCAGGCGGTACCTCCGACGTGGAGGGCGGAGCTGGAGGAGGCGGAGCCGGCCTGGTTAGAGGCGGAGACTGTGTACCGACCCGAGTCCCTCTCGGCAGAACTCTGAATGAACAACACATGCTTCCCTTCTTTACAGGACAGTGACACGCGCTCATCACCGGTCACTGTCCGTCCGTTCTTCAACCTGAGGCACAGAGCGAATCATCACATCACACAATCACAGCACAGCATCACAGGGGGGTTAGAAACGTGAGGAAACGTGAGGAAATGTTAGATCTGGGAATGTGGGATTATATAATAATAATTTTAAACTTTTAATATCTAACCATATCTTCAGACAGCCTGTACCTGTTTTACCTGTTCTACTGTGTTTAACTGCACTACATCCATTAAACACACCCACAATAAAAAAATACTCTACTTTTATACTTTTTACTTTATTATTTTTACTGTATTTTTTGTCTGTATCATATTATTTTATAATATTATCCTTTTTTGTAACTTCTGTGTACTGTGTTTACCTGCTGCTACTGGATGTCCAGAATTTGCTTCTGGGATGTTATTTATTCTTAAATTTTATTTTGTATTTTAGTTCTTCTCTTAGTTCTATATTTCCTTTTTATATGTTTTCTTATTTATTTTTTAAGAGTTTTGTACTTTGTGCTTTTTAACTTGTTTTGATTTTCAAAATAAGTTAATGCTTTTTTTAATATTATTTTTATTATTTTTTTCAATTAATTTATGTATTTATATTTTTTATTGTATTATGTAAAAAGTACATAATACAATGTAATGTTATTTTATTCACTATTTTGCTCCTTGCATTTTTAAATTTACTCTATTACTGTGCACTGGAGCTCTAGCCTAACAGATATTTAGTTTTATTGTACTGTACAACCGTGCGTTAGTATAATATATATTAATAAGTGAGAGTCTTAATCAGGGTTATGAATAAAATACAGTATTAGTGAGGTTATCTTTCACTGTATCAACAACACTCATGCAATTCAACAATTAAACTACTGAATATGACTGTATCTTCTCCTGCTTTACGTCCTTCTGAAGCTTGGCTATTTTATGCGTCTCATGATTGTAATTCAAGGTATGATAAACAAAACAAATCACTCAGAACTAAACTAACCAGATATGTAGTTTCTAAATATCATTTTCAAGAAAAGTAAGAAAAATATTGCAGATAAAATCACAGACTTATCAACAGACACAATAATCTACAGTATAATGTCTGAATGTTTGGGGTTCTACAGGTTCTAGAGGTCAGCATTTGAGTTTGTCCTCGGGCCAGATATTTTCCAATCCATTATGTGGCCACAAAAAAATAAATAAATTCTGTTTTGTAATATGAAGTGTAATGGAATGGAGCGCTACAGACTAGTAGCTCTCCAGCCCAGTGGGTTGTTGAACCCAATTGCAGAACAGTTGATCTCAAAGCAGGTAAACATAAGTATAATAAGTACAAATAAGTATAATATCTGAATAAATGAAGGTTCTACAGGTTCTACAGGTTGTAGAGGTTCTACAGG
Source organism: Astyanax mexicanus (assembly GCF_023375975.1). Lineage (NCBI taxonomy): Eukaryota > Metazoa > Chordata > Actinopteri > Characiformes > Acestrorhamphidae > Astyanax > Astyanax mexicanus. The sequence continues at coordinate 51,039,641 of NC_064418.1, read as the reverse complement.
TTGTAGATGTTCTACAGGTTCTAGAAGTTCTTCAGCTTGTAAAGATTCTTCAGGTTCTAGAAGTTCTACAGGTTGTAGAGGTTCTACAGGTTGTAGATGTTTTACAGGTTCTAGAGCTTCTACAGATTCAGGAAGTTCTAGAAGTTTTACAGGTTCTACATGTTCTAGAACTTCTACAGGTTCTAGAAGTTCTATAGGTTCTACAGGTTGTAGAGGTTCTACAGGTTCTAGAAGTTCTACAGGTTGTAGAGGTTCTACAGGTTCTAGAAGTTCTACAGGTTGTAGAGGTTCTACAGGTTCTAGAAGTTCTACAGGTTGTAGATGTTCTACAGGTTCTAGAATTCTACAGGTTCTAGAAGTTCTACAGGTTGTAGAGGTTCTACAGGTTCTAGAAGTTCTACAGGTTGTAGATGTTCTACAGGTTCTAGAATTCTACAGGTTTTAGAGGTTCTACAGGTTCTAGAAGTTCTACAGGTTCCAGAAGTTCTACAGGTTGTAGAGGTTTTAAAGATTCTAGAGCTTCTACAGATTCAGAAAGTTCTAGAAGTTTTACGGGTTCTACATGTTCTAGAGGTTCTACAGATTCTGGAATTTCTAGAAGTTCTACAGGTTGTAGAGGTTCTACAGGTTGAGCTTGCTATGGGCTACCCACCAGGTTACAGCCGGTTCAGGATATCCAGTGACTTCCACCTCCAGGGTCACCGGAGAGCCCTCCGTTACAGTGGCCTTAGACAAGTGTTTGGAGAAGATCGGGGCGTGTGGCGGCGGCGCCGGATTCGCCGAGGCCCTGGCTCCGCCCACTCGCCTGATCTCCGGCTCTGAGGTTAGGGGGGGTTTGGGGGGGGCATGCATGTTACTGGCCCGAGCATGGCCGGGTCGAGCCGGGGCGGGGTCATGCACACACTCCTGCGTCTCGGTTCGGCTCTCGTGCACGGAGTAGACGGCGGCGTGTTGCCGCTCGCTCGGGGTCCCGGGCTGAGGCTTCCCGCTCCTCAGGATGCTGGAGATGGTGCTGGACACGATGGTGGGCGTGGGGACGGTCAGCGGACTGTGGACGAAGGACGAGGACTCGGCCCTGAAGCGGCAGGTCGGCCCCGTCGTGGGGGACGGGTAACACTCCGCCTGGCTGGGCGCCCCCTGGTGGCCGCACTGGTTGGGGTGGGTGCTGTGGGAGCTCAGGCAGTAGCCGTCCAGGTCCACAGTGGACTCAGGGGTCTCGGACAGAGGGGGCAGGGACATGTCGTCCGGGGAAGTGCACTCGTACTCGTCGTTGGAGAAGGACTCCTCGGTCAGGTGGTCGGGATGGACGTCCACGTCCAGGGGGACGCCGGGGTCCAAAACGTTCTGGGAGAAGCTGAGTTCTTCTTCAGCTGGATAAGAAGCTTCATTCTGTGAACAACAAACAAACACAAACAAATAGTTGGTTGCAATTAGTTATTTTTCCTCATTAGGACAGAGAACGTCCAGGTAGCTGCACCGTTAAAATAGCAATCCACCAAAGTCAGAACTCAACTGATCTCCTCTTAAAGGGAATGATGAGTAAGAGAGGCACTGATTGGTTTATTATTTCAAGTTATGCCCAAAATTAACCACACCTATAATTACGAGACATGCATTGGTGTACTTTTCCAGTCGTTACGATAGCAAAGACACTCCGACACGGTTGCACTGTGGGTCAGTTAATGACTCGTCTATAGATAAAGCTCTACAAGATGCTACAGGATACACACCTTGTTGTGTGGAGCTCCGTGAACCAATGGGACGGGAGGGGGCGTGTCCTGAGACGAGCTCTTGGTCTTCTGCAGGGCGTAGATCTTCCTGTCCCGCTCTACAGGTGAGTTGGAGATGCTGAAGGTGTGTGTGTGTGAGAAGCAGGTGTGTGTGTGCTCCTTCCTCTCCACCGTGGAGCTGCTGGTGATGGTTTTAGAGTACGCCTCCTGAGTGTAGCTGTGGGTCTCAGACAGAACCCGGGTCTGGTCCGGTGTATTCTGGCTGAGGGATTTACCGGGCTGAGGCTTCCGGCTGTCGGGTTTGGTGGTGGGCGGTTCCTCCTTGGTGCCGTCAGATCCTCGCATTTCTGGAGTGTGTCCCGTCTCTTTCGCCTCGGGCTGATTAAATCACACAGAATAATCAGGATGTCAAAAATACGAATACGAACTCATTCACCAGGTAGAACTATTAGAAAATATCCGTATAAATATATATATATATTTATTTGCATCAAAATGAGAAATGGCCAAAATAACAAAAAAAAGATGCAGAGCTTTCAGACCTGAAATAATACAAAGAAAACAAGTTCATATTCATAAAGTTTTAAGAGTTCAGAAATAATCAATATTTGGTGGAATAACCCTGGTTGGTTTTTAATCACAGTTTTTTTTCATGCATCTTGGCATCATGTTCTCCTCCACCAGTCTTACACACTGCTTTTGGATAACTTTATGCTGCTTTACTCCTGGTGTAAAAATTCAAGCAGTTCAGTTTGGTGGTTTGATGGCTTGTGATCATCCATCCATTAATTATTAGTTTATATTAGTAAAGATTGGTGTCAGAAGTGGTTCATTTAGTGTTGTGTTTAACCTCTAAAAGAAGTAAACAATTATTTTATTCAGTTTTTTATAAATGTGAGTGTGTTTTATACTATGAGAGTGGTACTACTTATAGTACTATATTAGTATAGTATATTTCTATTTCCTGCATACACACGATCAATCAATTTAATCGATTAGTTAGATATTGTTATATATTTTCAATAGAAATACTTACCGTTTCTATTGTGTCGTATGGCTTGTTTTCATCAGCAGATTGTGGCTTCTTTAAAGACTCCGCCTGTAAAACCACAAATAAACATGTAATTTAAATTGGTTTTTCACTACAAGTAATGCATTTTAATGAAAATACAAACCATTTAAAAATAAACTGAAAGAATTGGCTCATTTTTTCTATTTCTATAAGAATTGGCAAATTGTATCTATATAACAGTTCAATTAATAAAATATATAATTATAAATACAGTACTGGTCATAAGTTTGAGAACACCCCTATAACTGCAGTGCTGTATGATCCAGATAGTCTGTGTGGAGATTTAGGAGATGAGTTACTAACCTGTAGTTTAGCTTCGAGGTCTAAGAGTCCGCTGGAGAGTTCCTTTATAGACTCTACTATTTCAGAGTGTTTGTGGACGGTTTTCTCGGTGTACTTCTTTCCCTCCTCAGCTCCTGCAGAAACATATATATAATTACATAATAAAAATATAATATATATCCTCCTGAAACCTGGACATTTGGGACCTACGACCTAAGAAGTATAAAAACTAATCATTGTCTTTGTACACAAAGTCATTTTTGCAACAAAAAAAACAATGTCCTCATATGGGGACAGTAGTTTATTTTAACATTTAAAAATGATCCTTGCCATTTGGGATCAGAGGGACACAATTAGTGCCAAAAAAGGAAGAAAATAAACTAGTTTTAAACATAGAATTGGAGGAGGATTTTTACCTGGCCCTATTCTGTCTGGAACGGCTGTAAAAACCTTTGACTGGGATTCCTGCCTTTTGTTTTCAAACAATTGGGTGTAATGTTGTCATGTTGTGACCACTAGATGGTACAGGCATATAGAATTATAGAAATATATAATTATTTAAATATATAGATTATGTAACTATGGAGGCCTGAAGTATTCACAACTCTATATCATCACTGTCCAATGAAAATAACATGTATCTACAAAACAGTAATCATATTAAACTAAAAAATCAACAAAAATGTACATTGTTTTATAATTGGACAATGAGGATATACAGGATGCTATTTTTCCATGGTTCAGATTTAAAACCACTACAAACATTAAGATGAGAGAAGTCTAGTCTAGTCTTGCATTTTCTCCTAAATGTTCAAGGGTTTTAAAATATTACAATGTTTTTAATAATATTAGTTTAATAACTTAATTTTTGGCATCATTTGTTAACACTGTGAGGGAGTTTGCGTTAAAATGAACTCCAGCTGAGAGCTGTATTTTACTCTAGATAACATAGTAGAAATATTATTTTAACTCCAACAATAGTTCAGATTTAACTTCTGAACAGAGTTAAAAGAGTAAAACTCCCAGAAAATAATTACTTTAAAGGAGAACTCTGGTTTAAAATGGACTTTTGTTGTAGTAAAACATGATAAAAATATCAGGGTATCAGGGTAAATTATGCCCCGTATCTCCCAGTCTGAAGGGTGTTTGTTGGACAAACTGTTAAAATGTCTGGATCTCTGAACGCTGTGGGAGAACGGAGGTGTGCTATTCATCAAAGATAAAAACTTTTATCATGTTTTACTACAACAAAAGTACATTTTACACCAGAGTTCTCCTTTTTCCTCTGTCAGAGTGTATTCGATGGTGACACATTACACTTAAAATTAGTTGATTTTAGCTTTCAGAGAGTTTTTTTTTCCAAAAAACAGATTTTGCTGTCTATACTGTATATAACAGTCTGTAAAGTACAGCAGTGTAAATATATCTCACCGTGCAGACGCACTGCCAGCTCTGTAATCTGGCTGATCCTCTCCTCCTGCTGGGGGATCGTGGGCCAGACGAACTTCTCAAACTGTTTATAGAGAGTGCTGATGGCTTCTTTAGTTTTACACTGAGACGAGTATTTCCCCACTCTCACGATGGTGGAGCTCGCCTCGTCACACCAGAACTGATACTGAGGATCAAACAGGAAATATATACAGAAATTCATTCAATTATACATTATATTCATCATATTACAGCTTTTTTAAAGGAGTTCTGACTAGTCTTGCCGTAAAAAGCGCCCTCAGCTGCCGGAGCCCCGAGAGAGCACACACAATCTGTCTTGCTCTCTCTGAGTGGGTACATTAGATGACGCTCTTTACCCTCCTAGGGTAATGTGGATCAGCACAAGGCTGCGTCTGTGAGCTGATGTATCAGAACCACCAGAGTCACTGCGCTTTCCTCCGAGCGTTAGCGCTGCTGTGATGCTACTCGGCCAAAAGTTCAAAAAGAGGCGGAGTCTGACTTCACATGTGTCGGTGGAGGCGTGTGCTGGTCTTCTTAACCCTCCTGGTGTTAAGACATCACTAGTGATAGAGTGGGTTTGGTAATTGGCCGTGTAAATTGGGGAAAAAATGGGATAAAAATTTGAAATAAAAAAGAAACACCCTGATTTACCACAATGCATGTTTTAAATGTGCTTTTTCCATACTCTGTGCAATTACACATTTTCTCCAAAAACTTACAGACTTACTATTTTAGTGATCTATAGACAAGCCGTTAATCGTGTACAGTGCAGATTGATTTAGTGTCAGTGTGTCTTTGCTATCGTAATGACGTGAAAAGTACACATTGTGTAGCTCGAAAAGCAAAGCAAAAGCCATTTATTAATTCTCTTAATTAATCATGGATGTGGTTAATTTTGAGCGCAACATGAAATAATAAACCAATTAGATGAGCAAGAGTGTCTCTTGCTCATCATTCTCTTTAAGAGTAGATCAGGTGAGCTCTGACTTTGGTGGATTGCTATTGTAACGGTGCAGCTACCTGGACGTGTTCAACAAACTCTTCTCAGCAGAGGAAACTGAGCTGCTGGTTGACGCTGTGAAGGAGCTCCAGCAGCTCATTTACGGGAACAGCAATGTTATTTTATTTACTATTCTGTTTATTGTTGATGTAAAAGTTGGGTTTGTGCTGCTGTGTGTTCATGTGTGTGTAATAAGTGGGGGTGTACGCTCGGCTCGGCACGGCGCCTGTGTTACCGAGATAGCGATGAACGTCTGACTGTTGGCGTCTGTCTAGGTTGTATTCAGTCAGTGGCGCTCCTGTGTTTTCTGTTACCAAGATAAACAAGATAAAACTCCAGAAATGTACCTGAACACACCTCATTTCCAGAACACCACGCCCATCAGTGTAGATATATTCAGAAGCACTGCTGATATTTAAGCGACGCAGACTGTTGGCAGGGTGTAAGATAGCAATAAGCATCACGGCGTGCCTTATGCACTGTATTTAAGATCACTTAAAGGGCCAATGGTCACTTTAAATACATTATTATAAGTGTTATGAAGCCCTTATGTAGGTAGGTACCCTTCAAATAGAGCGTTCCCCATTAAATCAGATCCCTTTTTCAGCAGATGTATTTTTAAAGTGTTTGATATTCATTACAAGCTGCTGATGGCTGCTTCTCCTCACCTCCTCCATGGCTTGCTGCAGCTTCATGCTGAGCTCCAGGTTCTGCCGGTACTCCTCCACCGTCCTCTCAAAGTCCCCCAGCTGTCTCTGCAGCTCATTCATGCCGTCCTCCAGCTCGCGGGGGCTGCTGTCCATCAAATGCTTCTCACCACTGCTGGATAACTTCAGAGTGAAGGCCTGCAGCTTCTTCTTCAACACCTGCCCAACAAAACAACAGCAAACAGCCGGTTTAAGCAATCAGAAACTGGAAAAACAGAGAAAATACAGAGAATTAACTACAGATTCTGAGTTATTAAATACCCAAGTTCTCCTGTTACCCACCACAGACCAGCTGCCCATGGGTTAGGTTATAACACTGGCCTTGAACTACTTGTCCTCCCCCTCTTCTGTGATTGACTCTCTCTCTCTCTCTCTCTCTCTCTCTCTCTCTCTCTCTCTCTCTATATATATATATATATATATATATATTCTCTGTTTTTTTAAGTAATTTTATGTTCTTTATTTAGTTGAGTAGTTGTTGCTTCTCATAACCTGGATTCGAACATTACTCAAATATTCACTATTCACTGTATACCTGTAACTCTACCTCTTCACTACTTTACTTTAACTGATGCTCTCAAACACTTTATTAAGAGACAAGAAATTCAAGTAATTAACTCTTGATGAGTTCAGCACAGCTGTTAACTGAAAGCCTGAATTCCAGGAGACTCTACCTCATAAAACTGACTGAGAAAATAAAGCCAAGATTTAAGCAAGATGAGCTACTTTGAAGAATGTAAAATATAAAACGTACTCTGGTTTATTTAACACTGATGAAGAAGCCGCATGACATACTGTAATCTATCTCTCAGACTCCGGCTGCTGATGGAAAAACAGCGTGTCTTGATTTCTGTAAAACTGCTTTGAGACGAAATCATTTGATATTTTTACCTGTAGTTTCTCGGCGTATATCTCGATCTGCTGCATCTGATTTTTCACTGCTTTCAGGTTCCTCAGCTTCTCGTTTTTCTTCATGTAGTTGAATTTCAAGTTGTTGAACTTTTTCTTCAGGTCTTTAAAGGATTCTTTCAGCTGAAAAACAGAATAAGAGAAGAATTAAAACCAGAGGTGTCAGAAATACAGAAGCCTTATACTTAACCCATTTATACCTGCCTCAAAACTGAATCAGATAAATCCAGTGAGAAGCTCATTCATGTTTTTATAAATGGTGGGCACGAGTGTAATAATATGATTAGTGCGTTTGTGAGAGTGTGTGTGTTTGTGAGAGTGTGTGTGTGTGAGAGTTTGTGTTAGTATGTGTGTGCTAGTGTAAAACAGGCCGGGTGGTGGGGAAGGACGGTGGAGGGCTGGGTTCTGTCATCTAATCATATATGTATATATATACAGTATATATACATATATGATATATGATCAGTGTGTCTTAGCGTGTGTGTGTTAGTGTGTTGGGTGTTGGGGAAGGCCGGGGGTGGGCTGGGTTCAGTGGGGGGGTTTATTATAGATGGTTTAGAGAGGGCTGGGGGGGATTTATAGCGCAGTGCTGCTGGATGGTGAAGGGTCTGTAAATGACCGGCGGCTCGAGTGTCGTCCAAGAACAGCTGCAGCCCAGTATAGACCAACCAGCATTACTGATCCCAACTAACCTACAGGGACTGTCCCCTTACTGAGAACGGGGGGGGGGGGGGGGGGGGTGTCTGAACTACAGTGAGGAGGGGGGGAACGAGTGAGTAAGCAAGAGAGAGAGAGAGAGAAAGAGAGAGAGAGAGATAAAAGATAGAAAAACAAAGAGTAAGAGAGAAACTAAAAGAAAGCATAATGGAGAGGGAAAGTAATAGAGAGAGAGAGAGAGAGAGTAATTGCAAGAGTAATAGAGAGAGAGTATAATAGAAAGAGTATGATAGAGAGAGTAATAGATAAAGTAATAGAGAGAGTGTAGTAAAGAGAGTGTAATAGAGAGAAAAATTGAGAGTGTAGAAGAGAGAGTGAGAGCGAGTTAAATAGCAAGAGAAAGTAATAGAGAGTGTAATAATGAGAGTAATAGAGAGAGCGAGTGAGAGTATAATAGAGAGAGGAATAGAGAGTAATAGAGAGAAAGAAAATGATAGAGAGAGATTATAATAGTGAGAGTGAAAGAGAGAGTATAAGAGAGCATAATAGTGAGAGAGCATTAAAAAGTGTATTAGAGAGAGAGAAAGTAAGAGAGAGCATTAGAAAGTGTATTAGAGAGAAAAAGTAAGAAAGAGTGTAAGAAAGAGTGTAATAGAGAGTATTAGAGAGAATGAGAGAGAGAAAGTAAGAGAGAGAGTGTAATAGAGAGAGAAATTAAGAAAGAGAGTAAAAGAGAGAGAGTAATAGCGAGATTAAGTAATAGAGTAATAGAGGAAGTGTAATAGAGAGTAATAGAGAGAGTTTGATAGACAGTAATAGAGAGAATGAGAGAGAGAAAGTAAGAGAGAGAGTGTAATAGAGAGAGAAATTAAGAAAGACAGTAAAAGAGAGAGTGTACTAGAGAGAGAGAGAGTAATAGTGAGAGTAAAAGAGAGAAAGTGTAAGAGAGTGTAATAGTGAGCATTAGAAAGTGTATTAGAGAAAGTATGAGAGAGTGTAATAGAGAAAGAGTGCGAGAGACTGATAGTGAGAGTGTAAACAGTAACACACACCTGTTGCTCTGAGACCCACAGTGAGCAGGTGTGAGGTGAAGTGTGATAAAGTGAGTCAGTGTGAAACAAACTGAGAGATAAATTGGTGATATACTGTGTGCTTTAAACGTAATTCTGTCTGATATATTTATTGCTATATTACTGTAAACAGCATTCACACCTGCCTTGGATTTGAAACCAAATTATCAGGTGAGAAAAATAATATAACCCACGGTCCGGACCCTGACCATTAAACAATAGAAGAAGTACTAGTAAGTATACTTACTAGTATTGCTTAAAATGCACCTTATAATCCAGTGCACCTTATATTCTGTAAAATACAGTATGTATATGTTTTATTTTATTTAATACTTGATAATAAATGTTTAGTGTCGCCATGTTTCCATTCTAATTCAGTAGGTCTTGCTGCTGGGGGCACCTAAGTAAACAAAACTGTAATTCTTAAAAAATATCTTCTTTTAAAGTCAAACAAGTGTTGGATGTTAATGTACACAGATTTATCTCTTGAAAACTGCTTATTTGGTTTATTTTAGCTCTTAGTGCTAATAAATGCTGCCCAACAGCGCTACACTAAGAAACCATGAGTGTTCCAGTATCCCAGGGCGCTATCAGCTAGCGGTTCATCCCACGTAGCTTGTTTTAACACGGTAGACACACAGACTACAGTGCGATATACTCACCACTGATCTGAGAAAGATCTAGCACTGTGGTTAGCGGCTAATGCTTATACTGCTCCAGCCTTGGTGCTGGAGAAACTTCATTAAAAACTCCTGTATAACTCTGTACTTCAGTGGAGTGTCTTTACTGCTCCTTAATACCTGACTGATTGTAAGATGCACTGACCATTTTTGGAAAAAAAGACAAATTTTTGGAAAGTTTGTGAACCCTTTAATATGTTCTATATTTCTATATTTTAAAACAGCAAATGTTCAGTATACATTATTTTTGGAAGAGTTATTTTGGTTGGCAGATATTCTGTGCATCCCTAAGAGCGAGAAAGCGAGTAGAAGAGAGAGCGAGAGCACGAGAGAGAAAGAGAGAGAGAGTGAGAGTGAGATATAGAGAGAGAGATAGAGAGAGAGTGAGAGAGAGAAAGAGAGAGAGAGAGGGAGTGAGAGAGAGACTGAGTGGAATGGTGAGAGCTCCTGACTCCTGATGAGCAGCAACAACTGGTGGATCTGAGATGCCAGCCTGTTTACTCATGCATATTTATTACTGTGAGTGTGTGTGTGTGAGTATGAGTGTGTGTTAGGGTGTGTGTGAGTATGAGTGTGTGTTAGGGTGTGTGTGAGTATGAGTGTGTGTTAGGGTGTGTATATATGAGTGTATAAGTGTATGTGTATAATAAAATACACTAAATTGTTATTTTTGGATTTTGCAATAAACTATACACAACTTACACTGAACTAATATGAGGATACAGACCATATAATACACATGCTAACTGCTAACACAGTATCAAAACTTACTCTGGCCACTTTATTAGAAATCCCTACTCTCACTACTAAGTAAAAACTGCTTTATAACAGCCAATATTTAATCTTGTATTGTATATCCAAAGAAACTTTCCACAAACCAGTGCCAACCCATTTCCCTCACTCTATATATCTGCTCTACATCTGGCACAAAAAAGGCACTGCACATCATTGTAAAAAAAAACATCATCTTAACTGAAAAGCATGGTGGAGGAAGCACCATAAATCAGTTTACATTACATCAATAAAGAAAAGATGAATCCTCAAGTGCATGAACATATTCTACAGGATAATATGGGAGTGTCTTTACATCAGCTGAAACTCTGTAGAAGTTGGGTCATGCAACAGGACAATGACCTGAAGCACCAGAGCAAGTTCACAACAGAATGGCTAAAAAAAACTAAAAAAAACCCTAAAAACTCAATGACCAAGTCTAAGCCCTGATCTCAGATTCTATAGAGCAAATTTGAGTGTTGAATGGATGTGTTAAAAATTAAATCTACAAGATCATACATATCTTATATATATATACCTAGAAAATCATGCAGAAAATAATGAAATTCCAAAACTTTCACATACTTCTTCTTGCTACTAAATATAGATGTATGTTTTTTTAATATCTAAAAAAACTGATTTTGATAACTTTAGTAGAAAAGTTGTTGTGGAAAAGTTACTTTAGAAGATGTGTATGATCATAAAGATAAAAGTGAGCGTGCACAGTGATGAGTTCTATATGTAAACTCTCTATACTCTCTATGTACACTCTATTTACAGTAATGCAGTAATGCAGTAATGCAGCAGGAGGTATATGTAAATGTCAGTACAGGGGTTATGTGACCCTGGTGAATCTGGTACCATTGCAGATCTGCCCCCTGCTGGTCAGACTGTGTGTGTGTGTGTGTGTGTGTGTGTGTGTGTGTGTCTCATTAGCAGTGCTAATGCTCTGTGTGTTTAGACGATCTCTTATAATACGATTATAATTCTATTTATAAATCTGAATTTAATGCAGCTCTAATCAGAGATATCATCAGATTTAAACAGCTGAAGGATCATCCTGTGATGTTCTGGGATCTTCTGATGATACACTAAACCCTGGGATGTGGATCTCAGTCCCACAGGACCACTGATGAGCAGCAGAGCCAGTGCTGAACAGCTGATTCTGCTGTTGCTGTTGACATGAGAGAGGGCAACTTCGAGATTTTGTTCCTCAAAACTGTAAAAGTTACAGCATTATTATCTGGAGTGAGGGGTACTGGTGATACTGGTACCAGTATCTCCAAAACTGAAGATTAAGTAGTTAATAAAAAGTAAGTTTTCTCAAACAATTAAATTTTTTCTTGTCAAATGTCAAATGTCATTAAAAACATGTAGACAGTAAGGAGCAGCGTTATTTCTGAGGTAGGTTGAGGAGTCTGATAACACTAGGGAAGAACCTGTTCTATAACCTGGTGATTTTGCATTTCTATACACTTTACACATAGAGAAGTATATAATATACACATTTTTCTCTGACTTTTTGTGTTATGTTTATTTATTCTTCACTGCACTATTTGTTCCCAAGTGGCCAATATATGTATATATATTATTCTGTGGAATATATTTTAATAACCTATTCAAGGATGTGCAATAACCAACCTCTACCTCACTTGTCTTGTCTATTATCTATTGTCTGTTATTAATAGTATTATTACTATGTGTAATTACTGTGTGTGTATAATGCCGTTGGATTGCTGCTCAGTTTCTTTATACCCTGTGCATCGTATCTTATCTCATTTCATATTTGACTTTATATTGTGTTTATTTGTCTTTTTTGGATAAGCTTAAAATTTTACTAAGTAATGTTCTGAATCTAAAATACATTTTAACATAACAAAAGTATTTCAGATTTTTAAATTCAGATCCATATAAAATAATCTGATCCATATATATAATATATCTGAATATAAATACAGTATATTTGAATTTTGAATTTATGCGACTGCAAAAAATCATGCAAGTTTTTAAGTCTTATAATCTTTAATTGTTATTTTATTTATGTATTTTTTTAATTAAACTAAGTTTAGTTTAATTACAATTAAATATACAAAATGCAAATGCAAATAAACAAACCAAACATTAAATAACGTCCTTAAAAGTTGTTGTAATGTGTAGATATCTCAATACTTTTGTCTATATTGTCTATATAGTGTGTTTTATACATGATGAGGTTTAAATAAAGCTGAATATAGTTTTTTAGAACTGAGAGGACAGTGATCTGTTTCAGTAGATCTATTCCTCCATCACTACATCAATCTGTCAGACGATTAGAGAGGAAAATCAGAGTATCTGAAAATATTACTGTAAACTTTTCACAGAACCATTACTGAGACTCCCACAGACATCCCCACTAGAGGGAGACAGATACTGATATACAGCTCTGAAAAAAATAAAGAGAGCACTTCAGTTTCTGAATCAGTTTCTCTGATTTTGCTATTTATAGGTTTATGTTTGAGTAAAATGAACATTGTTGTTTTATTCTATAAACTACAGACAACATTTCTCCCAAATTACAAATAAAAATATTCTCATTTAGAGCATTTATTTACAGAAAATGAGAAATGACTGAAATAACAAAAAGATGCAGAACTTTCAGACCTCAAATAATGCAAAGAAAACAAGTTCATATTCATAAAGTTTTAAGAGTTCAGAAATAATCAATATTTGGTGGAATAACCCTGATTGTTTTTAATCACAGTTTTTTTTTCATGCATCTTGGCATCATGTTCTTCTCCTCCACCAGTCTTACACACTGCTTTTGGATAACTTTATGCTGCTTTACTCCTGGTGTAAAAAATCAAGCAGTTCAGTTTGGTGGTTTGATGGTTTGTGATCATCCATCTTCCTCTTGATTATATTCCAGAGGTTTTAATTTGGTTGAAAATTGAAAAAGCTTTGCAGAGCTCTTACCAGACGACCATATTTACTATATTTACTGTTCCTATGTTTCCCATTGCTGATTATAAGAGGGTAAGAGGGAAGAAGTGCATTGTGGGTCAGTAGTTTTGAGTTAGAGAGTACACCAGTTCCACAGGCTGATTACAGAGCAGCCCACGCTGCTGCAGGCCGGCTATTGTCTCCTCCCCCCCCAATCCCCCCCCGGGGTTATTTATACAGGAGCTCAGCATCGTTAAGTTTAGTCTCCAGACTGGGAGGACTGGTATCTGTGGGATTTTGCCATTTGTCTGCTGCCACTCTGGAGAGCAGAGATTCCAGTGTTATCAGTCACTTACCCAAAAATAACCAGCCAACAACCCGGCCTGGGATTACACTAAAGATTTACCACAGCTGCCTTTCCTTTACTCACAGTCTGCCTTAAATTCTACTGCAGCACATGTTCACAACCAGAGCTTCTATTACATGAATATATATATATATATATATATATATATAATCAATATAATCTGGAATATAATCAAGAGGAAGATGGATGATCACAAACCATCAAACCACCAAACTGAACTGCTTGAATTTTTGCACCAGGAGTAAAGCAGCATAAAGTTATCCAAAAGCAGTGTGTAAGACTGGTGGAGGAGAACATGATGCCAAGATGCATGAAGAAAACTGTGATTAAAAACCAGGATTATTCCACCAAATATTGATTATTTCTGAACTCTTAAAACTTTATGAATATGAACTTGTTTTCTTTGCATTATTTGAGGTCTGAAAGTTCTGCATCTTTTTTTGTTATTTCAGTCATTTCTCATTTTCTGTAAATAAATGCTCTAAATGAGAATATTTTTATTTGGAATTTGGGAGAAATGTTGTCTGTAGTTTATAGAATAAAACAACAATGTTCATTTTACTCAAACATAAACCTATAAATAGCTAAATCAGAGAAGCTGAAACTGTCAAAGTGTAAAGTTTGGTAGAGGGGGGATCATTATGATTTTATAATGTGTGGGGTTGTTCTTCAGGAGTTGGGCTCGGACCCTTAGTTCCAGTGAAGGGAACTCTTAACGTTTCAACAGACCAAGAGATTTTGGGCAATTTCATGCTTCCAACAGATAAATTCAGATATTAAATATAGTAAAAAAGTGCTATATAAACAGATTTGATTTGATTCATTTTGATAAAGCCCTGTGCTCCAGCACCACAGGTTTATTCAAGGTTCTGCTGTCTCTCTTTTTAAACAGTGTGCTGTAGTTACTGAATAATTAATGATAGAGTTTAGTAATTTGTGGAAGTATTTAGTATTTAGTATGAGTATCAGTATCTGAGTATTTGGGCAGTGCTCACCTCACTGATCTCCTCTTTAAAGCTGCAGTAGTGAACGTTACTCAGCAGGTTCTCCTCACACCGGCTGGCCTGAGCGGCCCAGTTCACACTGCCCTGCTTCAGACGCTCCAGTTTATCCTGAACCGAGAACACCAGCACCTGCTGCACGTAAAAACACAAGAATAATATTATTATTAAACATACATTAAAACATACTTACAGCACCAGTTCTTTCTTTTTATCATTTTCTACATCATAAATGTAATATCGAAGACTATATTAAAGCTATACAGGAACACATTCGGAACCATAAAATTGCAAAAATCACTAGACAGATAGACAGACAGCTAGATCACTAGACATAGAGCTAGATTTAAAGACAGACAGCAATATTGCTAGACAGACAGACAGACAGAAACCTTGATTTCTAGACAGACAGACAGAGAGCTACATCGTTAGACACACAGCAAGATTGCTAGACAGACAGAAAGCTAGATTGTTAGACAGACAGACAGACAGCTAGATTACTAGACTAGCTAGATTGTTAGACAGACGGCAAGACTGCTAGACAGACAGACAGACAAAAAGCTAGATTGTTAGATGGACAGAAAGCTAGATCACTAGACAGACAGACAGCTGGATCACTAGTCAGACAGACTGCTCGATCACTAGACAGACATCTAGATTGTTAGACAGACAGACAGCTAGATCACTAGACGGACATCTAGATTGTTAGACAGTCAGAGAGACAGCTAGATTGCTAGACAGACAGATCAAAAGCTAGATTGTTAGACAGGCACACAGAAAGCTAGATTGTTGGAAAGACAGACATCTAGATCGCTAGACAGACAGGCAGCTAAATTTTTAAACAGACAGCTAGATTATTAGAGAGACAGACAGCTAGAACACTAGAAAGAAAGACTGCTAGATCACTAGAGAGACAGACAGACAGATAGAACACTAGACAGACAGACAGTCAGATCACTAGACAGACACACAGAAAGCTAGGTTGTAAGACAGACAGACAGGTTGTGAGCTCATGCTGACCGATTGCCGCACGGTGGTGGTGAGATCCGCTCCCAGTGAGAGGGCCAGTTTGTACAGGTGGTTGACGTGGTTCTGTCTCTCCTGGTGCTGGCTGAGCTGGAGCCGGGCCTGAGCCGGGTCACTGAACCCCTTTACCGGTTCTGTTCTCAGCAGAGTATCCAGCTGAGGATCAGAAAAAAGGAGAAAATTACTAGAAATATCCCCAGACTCAAAACTACAACAAATTGACCTAAAAATATTTTTTACTTCACTGTAGTACGAACACTAAATATCACAATATAGGACTTTTTTAAAATCTAATTGTGCAATACTTTAATATTTCAATATTTCACTGTTGTTTTTGTACTATCTGGTTTGTGTGTTGCTTGTTACTGTTATCTTTTTGTATGTAAATCTTTTATATGATATTTTATGCTATTTTGTTTTTAATAATTTACTTTAGTTAAATTATAGTTTTATATAAGGATTACACCTTAATACTTGTTATACTTGGTATAATGACAAATAAAGATATTCTATTGCATTCAATTCTAGTCTATTCTATTCTATTGTAATAAGGCTTTATAAACAGATAGATCCTCTCAGGTTCTCAGGCTGATCAGGAATGGCTGAGGCGTCCTGCGGTGGATAAAGTCTGGGACTCTGGCTGAATCTCAGTCTTCAGTAGAGGCTCTGTTGTGTGTTTTAACAGCCTGAAGCCGAGTTTGAAGTGAGTTTGATCTGTTTATGCTGGAATCGGCTGAAGCTGATTGAAAACCACAGGAGATCAATAAGCCTGATTTTACCTCCTGATAAAGCTGATGGAATTTGACGGCCATGCTGAGAACCGTTTCATGTTCTCGGATCTTATCCCGGACGCGCTGGTGCACCAGGAGGAGCTCGCCGACCCGCTCGCTCTTCTCCTTCATCGGTATTCCCTTCAGCACCAGCAGCTCCGCCGTCTTCACCAGGAACTCCACCTCCGCATTCAGAGGCTGCGGGAAAACACAGGGAGGACGGGGTGGTAAATGTTAGGGATGCACTGATTCTATATATAGAACCACCGTATTCTAGTTTTAAAGATGCACTAAAGACTATACCTGTTATTGAGTTTTATATTAATAAATAAAATGTGTTCCTTCAAGTTGTGAAATATACCAGTCCTTCTTAAAACTATTTCTAACCTTTAAAAACACGCTTTTATTGCAGTCATTTCCACCGCTGCAGCGCACCCACATGTTGAACTGTGCTATAGGCAAGGATGAGGATGAGGATGATGAGGATGATGATGATGATGATGACACTGTTAACGATGGTGGCATCCGACCATCTGCATCTCACCACTATCAGAGGCACACTGCTGCTCAGCCCAATCAGCTCGCCCTCCTGAACCACCTCTAAACCCATACATCACCCAGTGCCCCTTCCAAACTTACCCAGTGCCCACTCCCATTTTTTCTACCATTTTGGAAATTTGAGCTGAGGGTAGAGTCAGCTAAAATTAGGGGTTTAATTACCCTTTAATTCACAACTGGCGATCAAATAATTCAGTCTGAATTAATTTATTCCAACAATTCAGAAACACAGTTACCCTCGACACAAATGTTAATATAGGCTCAAAAATGTTATCAGATTTAATTTGACAACATGGAAATATATGAAAAATTAAACCTTGAAAAGTAAAAAGCTAATTCATGAACCAACACACACAGTTTATAAAGTCGATGTATGTTATTCCACATTTTGTGGAAACTGCTAATCAAACAGCTAATTTGTTTAAGTTTATAATAATATGAGCTATATGTTATATAGTTTTAGATATTCTGACATGCAACTAGATCACTAGCTAGCAAAGTTAGGTAAATAGATATTCAAACAGACAGCAGGATCGCTAGACAGACAGACAGACAGACAGAAAGACAGACAGCTAGGTAGGTGGGTACATAGATTGGTAAGTGGGTACCTAGACAGATAAATAGACATACAGACAGACAGCTGGATCGCTACACAGACAGACAGCTAGATTGCTAGACAGACAGACAGCTAGATCACTAGATAGACAGTTAGATCGGTAGACCGACAGATAGACAGCTAGATTGCTAGACAGACAGCTAGATCACTAGACAGACAGACAATTAGATCGGTAGACCGACAGATAGACAGCTAGATCACTAGACAGACAGCTAGATTACTAGACAGACAGCTAGATCACTACACATACAGCTAGATCACTAGACAGACAGCTAGATCACTAGACAGACAGCTAGATTACTAGACAGACAACTAGATCGCTAGACAGGCAGTTAGATTGGTAGACCAGCAGATAAACAGCTAGATCACTAGACAGACAGCTAGATCACTAGACAGACAGCTAGATCACTACACATACAGCTAGATCACTAGACAGACAGCTAGATCATTAGACAGACAGCTAGATTACTAGACAGACAGCTAGATCACTACACATACAGCTAGATCACTAGACAGACAGCTAGATCACTAGACAGACAGCTAGATCACTACACATACAGCTAGATCACTAGACAGACAGCTAGATCACTACACATACAGCTAGATCACTAGACAGACAGCTAGATCACTAGACAGACAGCTAGATCACTACACATACAGCTAGATCACTAGACAGACAGCTAGATCACTAGACAGACAGCTAGATCACTACACATACAGCTAGATCACTAGACAGACAGCTAGATCACTAGACAGACAGCTAGATCACTACACATACAGCTAGATCACTAGACAGACAGCTAGATCATTAGACAGACAGCTAAATCACTACACGTACAGCTAGATCACTACACATACAGCTAGATCACTAGACAGACAGCTAGATCACTAGACAGACAGCTAGATCACTACACATACAGCTAGATCACTAGACAGACAGCTAGATCACTAGACAGACAGCTAGATCACTACACATACAGCTAGATCACTAGACAGACAGCTAGATCACTAGACAGACAGCTAGATCACTACACATACAGCTAGATCACTAGACAGACAGCTAGATCATTAGACAGACAGCTAAATCACTACACGTACAGCTAGATCACTACACATACAGCTAGATCCCTAGACAGACAGCTAGATCACTAGACAGACAGCTAGATCGCTACACGTACAGCTAGATCACTAGACAGACAGCTAGATTACTAGACAGACAGCTAGATCACTAGACAGACAGCTAGATCGCTACACGTACAGCTAGATCACTAGACAGACAGCTAGATTACTAGACAGACAACTAGATCGCTAGACAGGCAGCTAGATCACTAGACATACAGCTAGATCACTAGACAGACAGCTAGATCATTAGACAGACAGCTAGATCACTACACATACAGCTAGATCACTACACATACAGCTAGATCACTAGACAGACAGCTAGATTACTAGACAGACAACTAGATCGCTAGACAGGCAGTTAGATTGGTAGACCAGCAGATAGACAGCTAGATCACTAGACAGACAGCTAGATCACTAGACAGACAGCTAGATCACTACACATACAGCTAGATCACTAGACAGACAGCTAGATCACTAGACAGACAGCTAGATCGCTAGACAGGCAGTTAGATTGGTAGACCAGCAGATAGACAGCTAGATCACTAGACAGACAGCTAGATCACTAGACAGACAGCTAGATCACTAGACAGACAGCTAGATCATTAGACAGACAGCTAGATCACTAGACAGGCAGTTAGATTGGTAGACCAGCAGATAGACAGCTAGATCACTAGACAGACAGCTAGATCGCTAGACAGGCAGTTAGATTGGTAGACCAGCAGATAGACAGCTAGATCACTAGACAGACAGCTAGATCACTAATCAGACAGACAGTTAGATCGGTAGACAGACAGATTGCTAGACAGACAAAAAAGACAGCTAGATGGTTAGACAGACACAGAGCTAAATCACTAGACAGCCAGACATTACATCTAAATTGCTAGACACACAGACAGACAGACAGACAGATAGGCAGACAGACAGGCAGATAGACAGATGGATCAGTGTGAAGTTACTAAGTTACTGGTGTATTACTTCATTCTAACCATTTGTTTTAATCATCACTAATAAAAGTATAAGTAAATTAAGGGAATCAGTGATTTTCTCACCAGAAACTGAGGTTTGGTGGAGCTGAAGTTCTCCTGCAGCTTCATCACCATCTGAAGATCTCTCCCCACATCAGCTTTACAGACTGGAGTTAAACTTCCCTCCAGAGCTTTCAGCTCATTTACAACCTGCAGAAACAACACACACACACACACACACACTAAACTCAGACCAATACACTGCTATACATCACCACCTTTAACCTTCACAAGTCCTCCAAACATATTCACTAATCAGCTATACCAGATCCACTGATCATATATTTCTCTCTGTAATTGTATAATATTTCCAGACTTTAGTTCTGTATCTGTTTCTCTGTATACTTTATTATTATCCTCCTTTAACCCTGCAGGTTTTAAACACTGTGATCTGTATTGTAAGCTGTTCTGTTTTCTTTTAGTTACCTTTTTTATTTGGTCCTTAAATTTCTTCCACTGTTTCTTTACGGATTTCATCTGACTGTACTGGAGCTGCCATGATGTCCACAGATCCGTCAGTTCAGATTTCTTCCTGTTCAGATTCTCCATGGTTTTCTCCACTACACTCGTCGCTGCTTTCACATTCAGACTCAGACTCTCGCTCACCTGGATACAGAGCAAAAATATATTCAGTAAAATAAAATCAGAAAATCTTCAACATTAAGTATTTTAATGTTTTTGGTACATAAACCTAGATATACCTATAATCAAATAATCCAAATATTTCTGGACACCCCTTTCTAATGAATTAGAGAGAAGGAAATGGACAGCAAAGCACATAAAATAACAAACAGGTTCTCAGGTGATCTTAAATGATTTTATATATAGTAAGTTTCACAAAGAACCGTCACTGCTGACCATGTTAGCAGAGTTGATGAAGTTGTTCCCCTGGTCCTGCATGGAGAGGAACTTCTGTAGAAACGTCTGCCATCTTTCATCCATCACTTCCTTCACAGCAGCACCAACTTCCTCATTCTCTTCCTCCGTCTCCGGCCTGTTCCTGTAGCAGTCCAGCAGCTTCACCTGCTCCTCTACCTGGAGAAAATGGGAAAAAGAGGAAATTTCTTCTGATTCATGGACAAGTTTGCAATGTTTTAAATTTCCAAAGTACATAGAAATCTACACTATATGGACAAGAGTATTGGGACATCCACATATTGCATCTACAGCTTTTTGTTTCCCATTTCTAAACTCATAGATATTAATATGAAGCTGGTCCCTCTTTACCCATGCTCTATATGACTCTATGTGGCAGGGGTGGCAACCGCCCCCCATTGGTGCCCCCATGGTTGAAAAAGTGACACTAGAGTGCCCTCTAAAGTGACAAATTGGGACAAAATGCCCTCTAAACTGGCTACCCATCTTATTGAAAAAAAATGTGATCTAGTGCCCACTAGAGCACAATAAATGATGATTATGTGCTTCTAGATACAAAATAAAAGTAGATAATGTGTATTAATTAGTGCCTTTTTATTGGTGCCATTATGAAGTGCCTTCTATGCCACACAAACTACTAGACAGTATCCCCAAGTCCAGTGCAGTAAATGCGACTTCTGCAGTAAATGCGATTCTCCTACATATAATAGAACATGATGAAGTGCTAGCAGTGGATTAAATGTGATGTTGTGCCCTATAGATTCCTCACAAATAAAAACTGTATTTGATGAAACTAGACAAAGAAAATTACCAATATAGGCAAATTTTGTTAAAACAAATTCTTTTTTTTACTTTTTAAAAGTTTTAGCCACACCCCCTTCAGAACGTACATGTGCATTAATATAGATTTGGTCCTCTTTTGCAGCTATGTGACCAAAAATAAATAGCGAGTAAAACATCTAGCTGAAACTAAAAGGTATTTACCTCATCAGCAGAGAGTAAGAATCGGACGTAGGGTCTGAGGGTCTCCACTCTCACGGTGACGTTCCTCTGGAGGTTCTGCAGCTGATCTCTCAGTAAAGACACTCTGTTAGAAAGCTCCACCACATTACTGCTCTCCAGCTTCCTCACCTCTTCTACTATTCCTCCAGCCACCTCCAGCTCCTTCACTGCACCCTGCAGGTAAACAGCACACCTGAGCTCATTATATTTAACCAGAGCACTCAAATCATACTGCTGTTATTGTGTCTGAACTAAAAAATATCTTGCTTTATAAAAAAGTCTTTTATTTTTACTATATCTGGGCTGAAACAGAATTTTGTTGGAATAAAATTGTATTCAGGTGACATTTTAATAGGCTACAGTCAAATTCAGACAGAATTCTGCTGAGTTTCTGTCAAAATCAGACAATTTTTTTTGGGTTACAGTCAAGTCCAGACAGAAATTGGCTTTGTTACAGTTGAGTTGAAGTGAAATTTAGCTGAGTTATAGCAGTTGGGTTACAGTCGAGTTGAGAAACAATTTTATTGGATTAAAATAGAGTTTACAAACACTTTTATTGGGCTACAGTTGAGTTGAGAAAAAAAAATGTCAGGTTTTAGTTGAGTTGAGACAGAATTATACTGAGTTACAGTCGAATTAAGACAAAATTCTGTTGGATTTTCTTCCAGTCGAGACATTATTTTATTGGGTTACAGTTGATTTGAGAAACAATTTTGTTGAGTTACAGTCGAGTTGAAACAGGATTTTGTTGAGATACAGTCAAGTTGAGACAGAATTTTGTTGAGTTACTGTTGAGTTGAGACAGAATTTTGTTGAGTTACAGTCGAGTTGATACAGAATTTTGTTGAGTTACAGTAGATTTGAGAAACAATTTTGTTGAGTTACAGTCGAGTAGAGACAGAATTTTGTTGAGTTACAGTTGAGTTGAGACAGAATTTTGTTGAGTTACGGTTGAGTTGGGACAGAATTTTGTTGAGTTACAGTGGAGTTGAGACAGAATTTTGTTGAGTTACAGTGGAGTTGAGACAGAATATTGTTGAGTTACAGTTGAGTTGAGAAAGAATTTTGTTGAGTTACAGTAGATTTGAGAAAGAATTTTTCTTGAGATACAGTCGAGTTGAGACAGAATTTTGTTGAGTTACAGTCGAGTTGAGACAGAATTTTGTTGAGTTACAGTCGAGTTGAAACAGGATTTTGTTGAGATACAGTCGAGTTGAGACAGAATTTTGTTGAGTTACTGTTGAGTTGAGACAGAATTTTGTTGAGTTACAGTCGAGTTGATACAGAATTTTGTTGAGTTACAGTAGATTTGAGAAACAATTTTGTTGAGTTACAGTCGAGTTGAGACAGAATTTTGTTGAGTTACAGTTGAGTTGAGACAGAATTTTGTTGAGTTACCGTTGAGTTGAGACAGAATTTTATTGAGTTACAGTTGATTTGAGAAACAATTTTGTTGAGTTACAGTCAAGTTGAAACAGAATTTTTTTGAGATACAGTCGAGTTGAGACAGAATTTTGTTGAGATACAGTCGAGTTGAGACAGAATTTTGTTGAGTAACTGTCGAGTTGAGACAGAATTTTGTTAAGTTACAGTCGAGTTGATACAGAATTTTGTTGAGTTACAGTAGATTTGAGAAACAATTTTGTTGAGTTACAGTCGAGTTGAGACAGAATTTTGTTGAGTTACAGTTGAGTTGAGACAGAATTTTGTTGAGTTACGGTTGAGTTGAGACAGAATTTTATTGAGTTACAGTCGAGTTGAGAAAGAATTTTGTTGAGTTACAGTCCAGTTGAGACAGAATTTTGTTGAGTTACAGTTGAGTTGAGACAGAATATTGTTGAGTTACAGTTGAGTTGAGAAAGAATTTTGTTGAGTTACAGTAGATTTGAGAAAGAATTTTGTTGAGTTACAGTCGAGTTGAGACAGAATTTTGTTGAGTTACAGTCGAGTTGAGACAGAATTTTGTTGAGTTACAGTCGAGTTGAAACAGGATTTTGTTGAGATACAGTCGAGTTGAGACAGAATTTTGTTGAGTTACTGTTGAGTTGAGACAGAATTTTGTTGAGTTACAGTCGAGTTGATACAGAATTTTGTTGAGTTACAGTAGATTTGAGAAACAATTTTGTTGAGTTACAGTCGAGTAGAGACAGAATTTTGTTGAGTTACAGTTGAGTTGAGACAGAATTTTGTTGAGTTACGGTTGAGTTGAGACAGAATTTTGTTGAGTTACAGTGGAGTTGAGACAGAATTTTGTTGAGTTACAGTGGAGTTGAGACAGAATATTGAGTTACAGTTGAGTTGAGAAACAATTTTGTTGAGTTACAGTCGAGTTGAAACAGAATTTTGTTGAGATACAGTCGAGTTGAGACAGAATTTTGTTGAGATACAGTCGAGTTGAGACAGAATTTTGTTGAGTTATAGTCGAGTTGATACAGAATTTTGTTGAGTTACAGTAGATTTGAGAAACAATTTTGTTGAGTTACAGTCGAGTAGAGACAGAATTTTGTTGAGTTACAGTTGAGTTGAGACAGAATTTTGTTGAGTTACGGTTGAGTTGAAACAGAATTTTGTTGAGTTACAGTGGAGTTGAGACAGAATTTTGTTGAGTTACAGTGGAGTTGAGACAGAATATTGTTGAGTTACAGTCGAGTTGAGAAAGAATTTTGTTGAGTTACAGTCCAGTTGAGACAGAATTTTGTTGAGTTACAGTTGAGTTGAGACAGAATATTGTTGAGTTACAGTTGAGTTGAGACAGAATTTTGTTGAGTTACAGTTGAGTTGAGACAGAATTTTGTTAAGTTACAGTTGAGTTGAGAAAGAATTTTGTTGAGTTACAGTTGAGTTGAGACAGAATATTGTTGAGTTACAGTCGAAAAAGAAAAAGCTAGTTTTTGGGTTATATCCTTTATTTGGACAGAAATGGTGTTTTTCTGTTAGTTTTCAGGTTAGTAAGGTAACTCAGCTTACCTGTGTGTGTGTGGAGAGCTCCAGGTGTTTGTTGAGTGCATCCTGGGCCTCAGAGAGGGCGGAGCCTGGCTGTGTGCTGCTGGACAGAACACCATTACTGCTCTTAATCCAGCCAGTAATCTGAAAAAAAGAAGTTTGCTTATTTCTTATTGGCTCTTTGAGTCATATAAAAACAGCAGATGTTCTGGTTCAGTACGACGTGTCCTGTTAGTGTAAGATGCAGGAATATATTGGTAAGGTTGAATTAAACACTCCTTCAGTTTAAACTTTAGGTTTCACATGGTAACGTTTGCTAAACTGTGGTGATGTGTTGCTTGTAACCCTTTTGTTGCATGTATTTAATGAATGTTTTATTCAAGAACAAATATACACTGTAGGAAACCCTATACAGCATTGTTTTCTGTTGAAATGCATATAGTATAATGTAGTATAATTACATTATACTACATTGTTCTATTTTCATACTAACTATCTAACATACTTTATATCTACTTTATTGTATATTATGCATTCACTGTGTTATCATTGTCAATATATTTTAAGATGTACTTTGTTGTGGTGTTTCATTGTGTGTGTGCAAAATATGCAAAAAAAATAAATAAATATGACATATCAACATGCCCACCTATTATGTTCTACTAGCAAAGCAGTCTAGAACCGGGCTAATCTACACTATCCTGCGTTTCAACATTTCAGATTTGTTCTCTTCCGTCCACGTCCAGGGAGGCTAGCTACCATTTTTAGTGCCATGGGTTGTAAAATTCTTGATTATGATCCACAACATGGACAAAGGACCATCAGGATCTCTGGAGATGGATTGTAACCTTGAGACTGTTGATATTTTTCAGTAATTGTGTTGTTTTTAAATCCTCAGACAGTTCTCAGACAGAGGTGCAGCTTTCTTTCCCACAGTGCTGTATTACACTATTTCCCAAAACACAGCAGCTCATGCCATGATCAAGTTCAATTTCTTTTTCTTTGCCCACCCAGGTTTACTGGCAGTCGTATCTTCTGAAATAACACTTTATAACATTAAAATGTTTGTAATAATCCAGGAAACAGTCATGAGTTGTAACTGGGGTTTCCTCATTTATCCTGATTTTTCTAAAGTTTCTACACTTAACTTCTCTTCTGACTTTCTTTCTCTTTTTATTTAAGGTAATAAAAGCGTGAAGGTCATTTATTCCTGTTTGCCCGTTGCTGCACAGCGCCGTCAGGGTGCCATTAAATCTGGCGCAGCCTGTAAACATGGCGGCTCTGATCAGAGCGACTTTCACTCTCCCACATAATGAGGCTCATTATACTACAGGACCTCTGGGAGACCAGGCCTGAAACCACAAACCTCCAGCACTAAAACACAAACCACAATTACAGACTGCACTGCAGCCAGCGCAGCGTCCATAAAACCTACCACTATAAATATTATATAAATATTATTCAGGTCTATGATGGTATAAAATATTTCTGTTCATAAACGAACACCAGCTAAACCTCACCCGTTCCAATCAAACCCATTAAATATAAATACAGAACTATTTAAAAGTTTTAGTCCACCTGAGAAACTGTATTTAAACAGTTTTATCTTGTCAGAAGTCTTGAAAATAACTTAAATCAGGTGGAGAATGTTCGTGCATGCAGCAATATATCCATTATCGTACAACAAATACAACAGCCACAGAAATGGACTGCATTTTTCACGGAAATACTTTGGACAGATTACATTTACAAAGTATGCAGTGAGCGAGAGGAAAGCACGCAGGAAGTGTCCCAAACAGCATGTTTAAGTTCATTTTTCTTACTTAGTTTTCTACCTCTTCACCAACAGCTGTACAGGGCTAGGATAGCAACATTAGCTGAGCTAAATTATTTAGCTTTAGCATTTGTTTGTTATTGTTGTTGCATCCGACTTGAGCAGCGCTGCTGAGGTACATTTATGACTAGAATTGCACTGCTAAAGTATATTTATGATTAAAAGAGGATTGCTGAGGTGACTAGCTACCTAAATGTGTGAGGAATAGCACTGCTAAAAATGCTGGGGTATATTTATTTATATTATTTATATATTTATATATTAAATATATTAAATTACATTTATTCTACAAACACAAAAACAAAACAAAAGAAACAACCATTTTAAATACTAACTGAATGAACATAAAACAGTTTGACAACATTTGAACAGACAAAAAAAAAGAGCATTATTCATTTTTATTCATTTTAATAATAGCATACATTAAGTCAAGTGGACAACAATAAAGTTACAGCATTATTACAACTACTATTATTTTAAACTATATTATTTTAAAGAGTCAGAACATATGTCACCTTCTTTATCTTATTGTGTGTGTTTTGCTTTTTTCCTTCATAAAAAATTATAATTATATGAAAATGTACTTTTAAGACTAATTTAAGACTATGTATTGTTCCTGTATGTGTTTTAGTGTATCTGGGGTGTAGTAATTGTATTCTGCACCTTATCCTCCAGGTCGTCGAATGATGCCAGCAGCTGCTGCCGCTTCCCTGCCAGCTCCCTGTAGGCCTGGCACTGCCGGCTCAGCCCGTCCACCCGCTCTCGCAGATATCCCAGCATCCTCTGCACACCTCCAACCTGGGCACTGCTATGCAAATACACAAATATAATCAGAAACATTTTAAATAAAATCAATATGTCTGTCTGCCTCTGAGCGCTGGTGTCTTGGGTTCAGTACACAGCAGGATTAGCCAGCAGACTTCGTCTGAGGGAGGGATCTGTACCTACTGTCTGTGGCGAGTCAGCAAATGAAGGGAGAAATGTAAGAACTTGCAAATAATGAGTTTTAATGTGCTTCTATATTTAATGTGCATGTGGGCGTGGCCAGCTAAAGCTTATTTGCATAAAAGTGACAGAGCCCTTAAATGGCTCAATCTGAAAGGGACTGAAACTGGTAGGAATAGAGCCGGTTAGGTGCAAAGAACTTCATGAACATGTTTTGTATAAAACAAAGATATTTTCTTAATTATGTAAAATTGATCAAAATGTGAATCAACATGTAATATTGATTATTAAATCGCTATAAGATATTGGTCTGGTTTTGAGGATCTGACCTCTGTGTGCTGAGTTTCTGCAGTATAATCTGAGCTCTGAGCAGAGGATCTGCGGCGGCGTCTCTGATTCGGCGGTGAAGCTCCTCGTGCTGCTTGGCGAGATCCGGCAGATTCACCGTCTGAGTCTTCAGACCCTTTATACCGCTCTCCACCACGGCCAGCTCCTCAAATGCCTGAGAAACACAGAGAAATACAGCAGATAAATACAGCAGATACTTCACAACCACAACTTCACAGAGACGCATCTCACTAACCAATAAAGCTCTGATCTTAAACTCTATATAGAACAATATAGAACACAGAGAACAATGGGAGGAGAATATACACTGTTTCAATTTACAGATAAATCAGAAGTTTTATCTGTTTATTGTTCAGTTTGACACAAACATGAACAGCATTAATAATCCAGACCCTGATAGAAATCCTGCCTGAATCCAGTAGAGGGCAGCACACCAAAACAAACACTGTTTACTGGGGTCAACCAAGGGAAAATAACTTCCCCCAGGAAATGACATGTATAAATGTGCACAAAATAATGTTAAAATACATTTTATTACTTAGCATAGTGTCTTTTACATTGACCTGATTGTCAAAAACATTAATAAATACTACTTAGAACACTGAAAAAATAGCATGTGTTACCTGTTACCCCACTCTCTAACTATAAACTTTACCATTAAATATATTTATGAAAATTATTTTTTGCATTGTTGTGTAACTCCAATATAAGTCATAATAAATCCATAATATTTAAGTTAAAATACACATTTTAGTCGTGTCCTTAGGTTTTTTTTTTTTGTTTTTTTTACATCTGAGACTATTGGAATCTGGAATATTCTACAACAAGTCACATGTACAACAGGAAGTGACATCAGCTGGTTCTTCTGAAGATCATGGAATTAAGTTCCTCATTAGTTTGATCTTATTGTAACAGCTTAATCTTCACACTCACTCCTGTTACCTACATTAATGCTTACATCTTATTTCTTTATTTTTAAAATGACTCCTCATGCTATTAGCATAGCTTCCATATAGCTATTTTCATATTTTTGTCAATTCTATGCCAAATTCCATTACTTTAACAGGAGTGAGTTTAAGTAACAGGAGTGAGTTTCAGTAACAGGAATGAGAAGCATTCACAGTAATGAGTTCCAGTAACAGGAGTGAATTTTTGTCATAAATATCAATTATTTGAACATGCAGTCTATATATTTTTCTATAAAAAAATACATTCTTGAGAGAAAATCAAAAGAATTAGTGGACTTTGTAAATTTACTTTAAGATACTTCTGTTTATTTAGTATTTCCAGCTTTGTATATTTATTTAATATTTTTGTATATTCAGTTCTGTTTATTTATAAGTAGAATGTTTTATGTTTTAACAAACAATAAATTAACATATTTATTCCAGAACAGCCAAAATCTTCACCAGCATTATAATTCATTCGCTGAATTATATAATATTCGAATTACATTAATAATAAAAACTAATTTAAAAGCAGATAACAGCAGGTGATCCACCAGCTCTCTCACAGCTATGTTCGCTCTCTGTACGTACTTTATTTGCGCTGCTGAAGAAGCTGTTGGTCTCCTGCAGGTTCCCCCTCCGGTCCATCAGCAGGTTCCAGAAGCGCTCGTGTGCAGCGGAGAGACTCCTGCTCTTCTCCGACAGAACCTCCAGCAGGGCGGCGCTGCCCGAACCCGAGGAGACCATATCAACCACCTGCTGAACCAACCGTTCCACCAGCAGACCCCAGTCCTGCACAGACCAGCAGAACCATCAATCACTTCAAACTGTAGCTTATCTGCTCCAGACGGTCCTATTCTAATGGCAATACTTCACTACTTATAGCCATGTTTATAACATCTTATGTATGGAGCTAAATTAGTGCCAAAACTACGCAAATAAAGAAAACGTATTCTGTAAATATGATACTACTTGCAAACAAACACAACGCGTTTTACAAATACAAAACTTGACTCTCTAACACACACGGTGTGTTTTACAAACACAAAACCTGATGGTTGTAAATATATATGTAAACTTCAAACAAATAACAGTTACACAGCTGTTTTCTAATACATTGCTCTTTACAAACAAATATAACACGTTTTACAAATGCAAAAAGTAATAAATAAAACAAGTAAAACATTATTTTCAAACATTACCGTGAACACGCACAGCCCATTTGTAAATCACGTGACTTTTGGCACAGTTTTAGCAGAGTCGCAAACTCGTGTTGAGATTTTCTCACAAATACACCCAACCCTCGTACAAATGCATCGCCCCAGAACAGCAGGTGGCGCTGTGGGACACTTTACGAGAGGTGGCTGCACAGCAAAGCAAGCTCTCCTATCCAGCGCTCCCCAGTGCATTAATTTACACTTATTAAGGTGTTTAATACACCTTTAATAATCACAACTCTACCATTTTATACCCGATTTACACACGGTTTGGTTTGTTACAAACAGCAGAGATGTAATTATGATATAGGACGCTGTTACACATCACAAATATGATCTTTCATGCTGAAATACTTTGTATTATGCTCTTTAAAAAAGAAAGAAAAATATATTAATTGATGTTTAAATTGTAATATAGATAGATAGATAGATAGATAGATAGATAGATAGATAGATAGATAGATAGATAGATAGATAGAGCATAATACAAAGTATTTCAGCATATTGTCAGTAAATTTGCAGCATTTATTTGCAGAAAATGAGAAATGGCTGAAATAACAAAAAAGATGCAAAGCTATTGGACCTCAAATAATGCAAAGAATTGTAGATTAGTTTCCAGAGGTTTTCAATTTGGTAAAATCAATGTTTTTTTTTTTTTTTTACCATTTTTAGGTGGTCTTTCCTTTTGTCCAGATCTATCTATCTATCTATCTATCTATCTATCTATCTATCTATCTATCTATCTATCTATCTATCTATCTATCTATATTGCAATTTAAACATCAATTAATATATTTTTCTTTCTTTTTTAAAGAGCATAATACAAAGTATTTCAGCATGAAAGATCATATTTGTGATGTGTAACAGCGTCCTATATCATAATTACATCTCTGCTGTTTGTAACAAACCAAACCGTGTGTAAATCGGGTATAAAATGGTAGAGTTGTGATTATTAAAGGTGTATTAAACACCTTAATAAGTGTAAATTAATGCACTGGGGAGCGCTGGAAGCGGGGCGTGCTTTGCTGTGCAGCCACCTCTCGTAAAGTGTCCCACAGCGCCACCTGCTGTTCTGGGGCGATGCATTTGTACGAGGGTTGGGTGTATTTGTGAGAAAATCTCAACACGAGTTTGCGACTCTGCTAAAACTGTGCCAAAAGTCACGTGATTTACAAATGGGCTGTGCGTGTTCACGGTAATGTTTGAAAATAATGTTTTACTTGTTTTATTTATTACTTTTTGCATTTGTAAAATGTGTTATATTTGTTTGTAAAGAGCAATGTATTAGAAAACAGCTGTGTATTTATTTGAAGTTTACATATATATTTACAACCATCAGGTTTTGTGTTTGTAAAACACACCGTGTGTGTTAGAGAGTCAAGTTTTGTATTTGTAAAACGCGTTGTGTTTGTTTGCAAGTAGTATCATATTTACAGAATACGTTTTCTTTATTTGCGTAGTTTTGGCACTAATTTAGCTCCATACTTATGAATGTTTTATAGTGTGTTATGAATGTGTTTATATAGTTATAAAGATGACATTCATAGAAAGTGTCAACGCCGTTTTCACTGGACATCAGGATGAACTCTATTGTTAAATACCATTAAATAAATTTAGAATTTAGTTTATATACTCTTTTAAAGTCATTGTACAGGTTTCTCACCAATTTAAAGGCTCTTTACACTGAATCAATAAATAAATTAGTGTATAAAAAATATTTTATCTGCAGAACTTCAGAAATCCACACAGAGGAGCTCATGTAGAACATCTCAGTGTTTCCAGATCTGATTATCCTTCATCAGGATTTAATCTCTCTGTTCATTAAACTCCTGATAAATCAGTAAATCTTTTACCCGAGCTTTCAGCTCAAACTCCTTATATTCCTGCAGAATCTCCTCGCTCTCAGACAGAGAGGAACCCAGCAGCTTCTGATCCAGATACTGCTCAGCATCTTCCCTCAGCCAGCGCATCACCTGATCACAGATACAGAGGAAAAAACAGGACAAAACAAACAAAAAACAAAAAAGATAAATATATGAAAATACATTGAATCCACATTGCTATTGCTTTGTTTTTATGGTATTCCTGGTGTTTTTTATGGCGATACTATGTGGTTGCAGCTATCACATCCCATTTGGATGTTTTATGCTTTGATAACTGGTTGCTAGGTGGTTTCTATGGTTTTGCTAGGTGGTTACTATCATATTTTGTTTTGTGTTCATGGTTTGGCTAAGTGGTTGCTAAGTGGTTGCTATGGTTTTGCTAGGACGATGCTATGATATCTAAAGTGGCTAATTTGGTGTTGTTAAGTGGTTACGAGGTGGGCGATATAGTTTTGATAAGTGGTTATTATTGTATCTCATTTGGTTTACATGGTTTTGCTAAGTGGTTGCTATGGTTTTGCTAAGCTGTTACTATCGTATCTCATTTGGTGTTCACAGTTTTGCTAATTGGTTGTGATGTGGTTGCTATGGTTTTGCTTGGTGGATACTATTATATCTAATTTGGTTTATATGGTTTTGCTAAGTGGTTGCTATGGTTTTGCTAGGTGGTTACTATTATACCTTGTTTGGTTTTCATGGTTTTGCTATCTTCTGGATGTGTCATCTGAGCTAAATTCATATTTTCATGAGTTTTTATTAAAAGCATTTCTGGATTTGTTTTATTAGACATTTTTAAATGTAATGATCCAATCTTTTTAATCTTAAAATTAGGTTGTATAGGTTTAATCAACTTTTAGTATTTTTGCAATTACAAATTACACCTCACCTGTTCAAAATACAAAAAAATGGCTTGTCAAGCATTAGAACACAAGCAAGGGTCATGCAGTACAATAACAACAGCCCAGCACACTATTTTAATCTATTTTAGTCTATTTATCGTGTAACAGACCTTTCACACAGTGCCAAGCAGCGTAAAGCATTACACAGGATTAATAGAACAACTATTAACAGGAGCCTGGAGCATAAAATATATATTAATAACTGTGTAAAGCATTAATAAACACTATTAATAATATATCTACAGGTCAGAACGGTCACTCCCTCACTGAACTCTAAATAACAGCATCTAAATAACCCAACTGAACCTGAGCTGCAGATTCTTATTAAATAAATACATTAAAGTTAAATAATGAAGCTCAGATATCAGTGTAAATGTAGACGGATGATTATGGCCTGCAGAACAAACACGATAAACAATAATAATAATTCAGATTCAGATTCAGTTTTACCCCAGAGCTCATATTCTCCCTGCTGCCTGAATTACCATAGAATTATCAAATGAACTGGTTCCTCATATCACTGAATTATTTATGATAATAACTATATTCTGCGCCGAGAAATCATCACTGAAAAACCCATCTCCTGAGGAAAATGCAGAACAGTACAGTGGTTATGATTTACAGGCAGTTGTTAGGCATGGTGTGGTGTGGCGAGGTGGATGCTATGGTATTCCAGGTGGTGGCTATGATATGTTAACAGGTTGGTACAGTATTATTAGATGATTGGTATGGCGTTGCTTCATGATGAATATTGTGCTGCTGAATGGTTGCTATGGCACTCCAGATGGTTACTATGGCATTGCTATTGAGTTGCTACAGTGTTACTAGGTGGAAAATGGCAGTTAGTGTTGTATTCCAGATGCTTGGTATGGTATTGCTCGGTGGTTGATATGGCCTTTCCAAGTGGTTGCCAGATTGTTACTTGTAATTAGAAAATTTCCATTTGCTTTGGTGTCTAAGGTGGTCATTATGGTGCTGCTTGGTGGTTGTTATGGTACGCACTGCAATTGAGTTGCTACAGTGTAACTAGATTTGGTGTTGCTTGGTGATTTATGTAGTATCTCAGGTTTGGCTAAAATTTATTTTTATTTTAGTCTAAGTCTAAAAATTATAAGTTGTATAAGTTTAATGTATATTTATTATTTTTAGGTTCAAAATACACATTTTAAATCTACAATTACAGCATTAAATAATTCATTACATATATCAAAAGTCAGGGAATTTATTTCAAAAATACAGATTCCTATTCTTACGCAAGCTTTTAAGCTTTTTAAATCTGATTTAGTTTAATAGTTAATGGTGCAATCTGTCCAGATCAGTAAATCTGACGCTCTGAAAGAGCTTCTATAATATAATATAATATAATATAATATAATATAATATAATATAATATAATTTAATATAATATAATATAATATAATATAATATAATATAATAAAATATAATATAATATAATTTAATTTAATAAAATGTAATGTAATGTAATGTAATGTAATGTAATGTAATGTAATGTAATATAATATAATATAATATAATATAATATAATTTAATAAAATATAATATAATATAATATAATATAATTTAATGTAATAAAATATAATATAATATAATATAATTTAATAAAATGTAATGTAATGTAATGTAATGTAATGTAATGTAATGTAATGTAATATAATATAATATAATAAAATATAATATAATATAATATAATTTAATAAAATATAATATAATATAATATAATATAATTTAATGTAATAAAATATAATATAATATAATATAATATAATTTAATGTAATAAAATATAATATAATATAATATAATATAATATAATATAATGTAATGTAATATAATATAGGGTGTTTATTAGGAAGTGATGTGTTTAGTTGTCAGAAACTGTATAAGTGTGATTCCTGAGGAACACAGTTACTGTAGCTGAACTGAAGGTTTGGGTTATTAATAGTGTAAACACGCTCGGCGCGGCCGGTATGCAGTGTGAACACATGAGAGCGCCGGTCTCGTGACTCTATTTCAGAGCTGAGGAAGAGAGGCAGGACCTCACGCTACCGAACCCTCACCACATTAACATCTACACTGTTAACAACTCAGCTCTACATTCAGTACATACTGCTTTATAGAGCTCTGAGTCATTAAAAACTATGAGATTCTTTAATTTTACCAAACTATAAACCTCTGGAATATAATCAAGAGGAAGATGGATGATCACAAACCATCAAACCACCAAACTGAACTGCTTGAATTTTTACACCAGGAGTAAAGCAGCATAAAGTTATCCAAAAGCAGTGTGTAAGACTGGTGGAGGAGAACATGATGCCAAGATGCATGAAAAAAACTGTGATTAAAAACCAGTGTTATATTACCACACTGCATCTTTTTTTGTTATTTCAGTCATTTCTCATTTTCTGTAAATAAATGCTCTAAATGAGAATATTTTTATTTGGAATTTGGGAGAAATGTTGTCTGTAGTTTATAGAATAAAACAACAATATTCATTTTACTCAAACATAAACCTATAAATAGCAAAATCAGAGAAACTAGTTCCAGTTTCCAGCATGCACTAACAACTCACACACCACTGATTACATGATGCACCGGTGTTCCCGCTCGCCGAGCTACTGATTGCTTTCACCTGCTCACCTGTATATACATATATATACCCCTCATTTCTGTCTAGTCATTGCCAAGTATTACACCTTATTAACCTAGCTCTTATACAATGTGCTTCCCTGCTTTGTTTTTTTTCTGTTTTTGTCTCAATTTACTTGTTTTAGTCTATTGTTTAGTATGCCTAGTTATTGACCCTTTTTACCTTTTTCCTGATGTTACTGTATTAACTGTGTATGATCTGGACCGCCTTACTATTCTTGGTTCTATCAGAGAACTTTAAAGGAAAATATCAGGAGATCTCTCCATGAAGAGAAGTTGGGTCATGCAACAAGACAATGACCTTCAGCACACAAGTAAAGTAACTCACTTCCTGCTCCTGCTTCTCCCATTGGCAGATCTTGCGGCTGAGCTCCAGGTCCTGGATCTGCCGGGTCATGCGCTGGTCCACCTGCCGGCGCCGGTCCTGCAGGAGCTCCAGCAGACCGTCCACTTTCCTCTTGCTGTTACGAGCAGCCAGCGCACCCCCTCCGTACTGCAGCGCCGAATCAGCCTGAAACCCCCTCAGGTAATCCAGCAGCTCATAGCTCTTATTCAGAACCAGCATCGACTTCTCCAGCAGACCTGAGAACAGAGACGGACCGGTCCAGATGGAGAAAACAGTACGAAAAAAAAAACAATAATACTATTATATTCTGATTTATACAGTTCTACATGATATATTAGAGTGATTACGATTGTAGATTGAACATTAATAACTGGCAACAGAGGGAACTCTTGTTCTTTCTTCGCTGGAGCGGCCCTGATGAGAGCCAGTTTCATCATTTCTTAAAAAACGTATTTTTTTATTTACTTAGTTAAGTAGTTGTTGCTTCTCATAACCTGGATTAGAACATTACTCAAATATTCACTATTCACTGTATACCTGTAACTCTACCTCTTCACTACTTTACTTTAACTGATGCTCTCAAACACTTTATTAAGAGACAAGAAATTCAAGTAATTAACTCTTGATGAGTTCAGCACAGCTGTTAACTGAAAGCCTGAATTCCAGGTGACAAGATGAGCTACTTTGAAGAATGTAAACTACAAAAATACATATTTTGGTTTGTTTAAAAAGTTTTTGTTTACTAAATAATTCCATATGTTTTCTTCATAGTTTGTTTGACTTCAGTATTAATTTACAGTAAAGAACATTTAAGTGTATTATTGAGATTATACCACAGTTCCATTATCACTGTTTACTAAAAGATTTTAAAGAGTTAAAGAGGAGGAGAAAGTAGGATCTGTTTGGTTATAAAAACTCCACCAGTTAAAATAGTTCCATTGCTGCTCTGTTTGTTTGTAGCTGCACTGTTTGGCTTGTAAGCGCTGCATCGTTGCTAGGATACCTGTATGTGGCGGAGTAATACAGTAATATATGGAGAGCTTCAGTTACAGTGCATTACCGGCTGATAATGGCACTCATAGAACGCCTCTCAGCCAATCACATTGCAGGGTCAGAACTAACTGTGGTATAATTAGAAATAATGAATATCCACTAAATTTAAGGTGTCTCAACAGAAATTGGCTGGTAATATATGAGGATGTAAATGTCCGAAAATAAAAATAAATTAAATTAAAAATGACGTATAGCTGTAACTGTGGTGAATTATAGAGAACACACACACATGTTTCACTGGAGGAATGTAATATTCCACACTGAACATGTGGAAAAAGTGTGAAGTGGTCCATTAGCCTCGTGTCCACATGACGTATTGTTATGAGATTTTATCTGTATTTTATCAGGTCTGGTCTGTGGCTGATGACAGATCTGAATTCATAAATATTTCCATCTGAGAGAGACGGGACGGGAGACGTGTTCCAGGAGGAAGTGCCGGGAGTGTGGGATTTAGAGATAATGGACAGCAGGACAGATGGGTCAGAACTGAGAGACACATTTTACTTTTTTACAAAAACAAGAGTAATATCAGATCAGCTTTATGGAGCTGGCCTTACTGAGCTCTATAATCTATTATACACTGTCTATACACTTCCAGTCAGGAGCTTGAAACGATGTCTGAATGCCGATTTGTTGTATATTATTTATTCTATAACACCTTATACAGGGGTTGTACAATGAAACTGAAACACCTGTCATCATTTTAACGTGGGATTTTAGGTTTCATGGCTAAATTGGAGCAGCCTGGTGATCAATCTTCATTAATTGCACATTGCACCAGTAAGAGCTGAGTGTGAAGGTTCAATACCAGAGTTCAAAAGAGGACAAATTGTTGGTGCACGTCTTGCTGGAGCATCTGTGACCAAGACAGCAAGTCTTTGTGATGCATCAAGAGCCACGGTATCCAGGGTAATGTCAGCATACCACCAAGAAGCACCAACCACATCCAACAGGATTAACTGTGGACGCTGTAAGAGGAAGCTGTCTGAAAGGGATGTTCGGGTGCTAACCCGGATTGTATCCAAAAAACATAAAACCACGGCTGATCAAATCACGCAGAATTCAATGTTCACCTCAACTCTCCTGTTTCCACCAGAACTGTCCGTCACCACAATCAATTATTGTGCTCTAAAACCATGTGTTTCACTTTCATTCTCCAGCACCTGTATATCACCTCAGTACTCACTCAGCTCCACTGGCTACTGTTTTGTGCTCGTATTAAAACCAAAGCTCTTATGATTTGACATGATACCAGTTTTCAGGATGTGGGGCGTGTGTTAGTGTTTAAGTGAACAGTTTTTTAGAGCAGAGGTTTCTCACCTCTCTTCATGTTGCTGTATTTCTGCATCAGCTCAGCCGAGAGCTCAGCCTCCGTCCTGATCAGATCCTGTCCTGAACTCTGCAGCTCCTCAGATTCATCTATCTTTATAGCGAACTGCAGAGACACAGATACAGAATGATGATTATGGATTACAGCCAATGAAAAACCAAAAGTCAGTGTCATTTGAAAGTTTTTGTCAGTGTGGGCAGTGTGCCAAGTCCTGCCTCCCTCTGCTGACAATGTTTTTTATGGAGATGCAGATTTCATTTTCCAGCAGGACGTGGCACACTGCCAAAATACACACATGCACACACACACACACACACACACACACACAATAACTATTTCTTGTTCTCTGTGCATCTCCATTTATCTCTCTCTGTCTCTCTGTCTTGCTCTTACTCTGTCTCTTTCTCTCAATGTGTCTCTCTCTCTCTGTCTCTCTCTCTCTCTCAATGTGTCTCTCTCTCTCTGTCTCTCTCTCTCTCAATGTGTCTCTCTCTCTCTGTCTCTCTCTCTCAATGTGTGTCTCTCTCTGTGTCTTTCTCTTTCTGTCGCTGTTACTCTGTGTCTTCATCTCTCTGTGTCTCTCACTCTGTATCTCTCTCCCCCTTTCTCTTGGTCTCTCTCTCTCTCTCTCTCTCTCTCTCTCTCTCTCATTTGTTTTGCTAAAGCTGTGTTCAACATTTTGCTAACATAGAAGAATATAATAAAACTGTACAGGTAAATCTGAATACAAGTTTAAGTAAACAAATTAAGTAATTAATAACACAGTTAATAACTAGTAATTAAAAAACAATAATTAATCTAATAGTTAATTGTCAGAATATATAATTTATTCTATATATAGTTATAATATAGTTTATAGCTCTACCTCCAGGGCGTGGTCGTAGAACTGGCAGGTGAGCAGGAGGAGTGTCCGGCGTTTCTGCAGGTGATTGGTCAGTGTGGTCCAGGCCTCGCTGAGAGAGAGAGCCATGGCCTCGTATACTCTCTCGTCCCCCTGCTTCTCCTCCATCGTCTCATCCGCCTGTTTCAGCAGCTCCTGCACTCTTCCTTCATTCCTCTACACAACATCACACACAGTTACCAACACATCTAATCCACTGCTCTGTAATTAATCTACAGTTACAGTAGATACAGAATCACCAGCACCGTAATCTGTTGTACCCGTACTGCTCTGTAATTAATCTACAGTTACAGTAGATACAGAATCACCAGCACTGTAATCTGTTGTACCCGTACTGCTCTGTAATTAATCTACAGTTACAGTAGATACAGAATCATCAGCACTGTAATCTGTTGTACCCGTACTGCTCTGTAATTAATCTACAGTTACAGTAGATACAGAATCACCAGCACTGTAATCTGTTGTACCCAAACTGCTCTGTAATTAATCTACAGTTACAGTAGATACAGAATCACCAGCACTGTAATCTGTTGTACCCGTACTGCTCTGTAATTAATCTACAGTTACAGTAGATACATAATCACCAGCACTGTAATCTGTTGTACCCGTACTGCTCTGTAATTAATCTACAGTTACAGTAGATACATAATCACCAGCACTGTAATCTGTTGTACCCATACTGCTCTGTAATTAATCTACAGTTACAGTAGATACAGAATCACCAGCACTGTAATCTGTTGTACCCGTACTGCTCTGTAATTAATCTACAGTTACAGTAGATACAGAATCACCAGCACTGTAATCTGTTGTACCCGTACTGCTCTGTAATTAATCTACAGTTACAGTAGATACATAATCACCAGCACTGTAATCTGTTGTACCCATACTGCTCTGTAATTAATCTACAGTTACAGTAGATACAGAATCACCAGCACTGTAATCTGTTGTACCCATACTGCTCTGTAATTAATCTACAGTTACAGTAGATACAGAATCACCAGCACTGTAATCTGTTGTACCCGTACTGCTCTGTAATTAATCTACAGTTACAGTAGATACAGAATCACCAGCACCGTAATCTGTTGTACCCAAACTACTGTTGTACCCTGTATTTTGACCCAAACTAAAACATCAGAAAGTCAGATTAACAGGGTAAAAAAACATGCTATAGCAGCTAATGTCTCCTGAAGTGAAAGTGGAGAAATCGTCTGATGAACAGATGCTTTAAGATGCACTCAGTGATGTATAAATACAGAGCGTATCTGGCATGTGATGAAGCAGTGCCAGCGTGGTGGAGGGTTTAATTAAAGGCTCGTCTTGCAGTTTCTATCTATTCTCAGGGCGGGGAGTTCCCACATGCTGGATCAGAACACGGTGCTCTGTGGAGAACTCGTGTCTCATGCTGATACAGCCCAGCAGAACCACATTCAACTAATCTATTGTGCTTCTGAATCAATGGCACGTTTTTACTCAGCCTCAGTATACACAGTAACACAGAGCGCCTGTGTGTTAAAACATATGCAAAATATTAGCTCTGACGCTAATGCCTAAATTCACCATACACAACACTGAATATGAACAAGAGCTGCTGTGAAAACTAGCATTGTTACTGGATCAGTGAACAGATACCAGCTGCAGACACTTTTACAGTTCACAAAACATGCAGTAAACCCAACCAACAAAATTACAACCACAAAACAAACACAAAAGAACACACAAAAAACATGTATTTATATATATTTTTTACATTTAATCTTACTAAAAATAGACAATTTTACCAGATTCCTATCAAATTCTCCTCTTAAAGCTCTACACGGCTCATCACCTGAGTATTAGCGAGACCACATCTCCTATTATGAACCACCGCAAGTACTTAGACCTCAGGGTGCTGGTTTCTTAGTAGCTCCTAAAATTCAGAGGAGCTCTGCAGGAGGAAGAGCTTTCTCTTATAAAGCTCCTCAACTCTGGAATAATCTCCCCGAATATGTTCGGGACTCAGACACAGTCTCAATCTTTAAGTCTAGACTGAAAACTTACTTGTTTAGTTTAGCTTTTGGTAATTAATGTTTCTCTCTTTAGATAAGGCTGCAGATCCAGGGGTCCATGGACAGAGGGAATTGTGGGTAAACTGAGATGCTGCTGGTGTTGTTTGGTCACTCAGGTTTGTGGACGGTGAAGTGGGTGGATGCCAGTGTTTCAGGGAGCCTCCATGTCTATGTTACCTTCTGGCTCTCTACCCAGTGGCGGACTTAGCAATTTGGGGGCTCAAGGCGAATTTAGCTTGGGGGCCCATCAATAAAAAAAAAATATTGATCAATAAAATACTAAAACTATTGACAATGAATAAAAAATAATTAATATAAAATAAAAACTCATTTAAAACACAATCAAAAGCTATCTAACAGTGCGCAGAATAATATCAGTTTCAGTTAGTTTCCGTTTCAAATAATTGAAACAGCTCCC
Source organism: Astyanax mexicanus (assembly GCF_023375975.1). Taxonomy (NCBI): domain Eukaryota; kingdom Metazoa; phylum Chordata; class Actinopteri; order Characiformes; family Acestrorhamphidae; genus Astyanax; species Astyanax mexicanus. The sequence goes on along the minus strand of NC_064418.1, from coordinate 50,998,259 downwards.
CAAAACCTCAACCTATCCTTTATATTGACAATATTTGATTAACTTTACAGGTCCTCACTCATCTTAATTTATTTAACTAAACTGAGTTTTCAAATTATTTCTAGCCTCGCGCTGAATTCAGCTCCGCGCTGCGGGAGAGAGAGAGAGAGAGAGCGCAGCGCGGCGCATTTTGCCTGATTTCTCTTGTTTAAATATCAATAAATATGTGAATTCAATATTTTTTACTACCATGTATTTTACTTCATTTCAGAGGACCTTATTTATTAAAACTTTTTTTTTTAAATGCAATGCCACGCGCGCTTTCCTTGTGACTGACGCTAAACTGTTTGATGCAGCTGTTATATTATATTATGTTATATCAATACCATTTTAAAGTTTTTCGTTTCTATGTTTCAAAATTCGTTAGATTATATTTTTGTCAACATTTTGGGTTTATTTTCGTTTGTTATTTTTCTAATAATAATAATAGAATTTACATAATTTAAAGTAAGTCAATTACTTTTACTAGTTACATTTATAGTGGGGTAACTCCTTAGTAACTAGTAAATATAACTGATTACTTTTTCAAATTAAGGTGCCCAACACTGGTTGACAATGAGCAAGTTTCCCGACGCACAAGAGCAGGCTTATTCTATTTGCATGAATAACATGAAATGTTTAAAATTAATACAGACATGTAGAAAAAACGAAGACAAGCTGTAACCTAGATATAAATAATAATATCTTAATAATAATAGAATAATAATAAATAATAGAATAATATGCCAATTAGGCATATTTGTAGCAGTAGGGTATTTTAATTTTCATCCCTGACTCTAATTCATTTAAGTTATATACCTGATTTGATATTTTTCCATACAATCCCTGCTAAAGTTTTAGGTGAAGGAGACCCAAAGAAGGTAAGTGCATGTTTCTGGAAAAACAAAAAAGTGGGCGTGGCATCGCAATGGTTACCATCCATCGCGATGTTGGGTCATAAATGAGGATATGGCACCTCCTCGTCCTCCTCCTCCTCCACCAAAACATTCGAGTCCGGTGGTGCTGACACACTAAAAAAGCTTATCAGTTTTGGAAGAGCATCTGTTTTTAGTTTAGCCTCTTCCTTCTTTTTTCGCTCACATCCCACTTGTACACTTAATTTCACCTTAGTTCCGTCTTTCACAAGCAGCTCCTGTGCGTTCATGGCATGGCCACATGGCATGGATGGAATATTCCATTTTAACGCGAAAGAGAAAGTTTAATTTTTTTCGTCTAATTCTTTGTCCTGTAAACAGAATTCAGTAATTAAAGCTGATTTGAGACAACATCAGTTGTAAAAAGCACTAAATACATAAAATGTATTGATTGAATTAGATTTTGTCTGATACACATTCTCCATTCCAGTTTGCAGGAGCAATTAAGGGCTAGTAAAGTGGCAAGACAACTAAATAATTGGTTTTACTTTGATTCCTTTGTTTTTAGTTCATTATTATTTATTTTATAATTTCTTATCATTTTACTTTACTTTCACTACTATTCTCTTTTTCTTAGTTTTATATTTTAGAAATTCTTAAATTTTTATGTGCTTATTTTAATGGTCTTTTTACAATTTCCCCTATTTTTCTTTTTCTTTTATATATATATATATATATATATATATATATATATATATATATATATATATATATATATATATATATATATATATATATTATTCATCTATAATAAATGATGTAAAATTTGTATTACTTTTATTTATTATTTTTTAATATTTTGGTCCTCATTAATTCAAATTTCTTAATAAATGTTTTCAACCTCTTTTAAACTGAAAATGCTCAACGACATTGTAAATGAGGGTCACCCTCAACGTACTTTCAAGTGAAAATAAAGGTTGATTGATCGATTGATTGATTGACATCAGGAGGACGTTCTGTACAGACCATGATAACTAAATAGATCTGAATGAGAAAATGCTGGTTCTCCAGCATGTACCTTTAATGTAATGTAATGTAATGTAACGTAACGTAACGTAACGTAACATAATGTAACGTAACATAACGTAATGTAATGTAACGTAATGTAATGTATTGTACCGTAATGTAACGTAACGTAATGTAACTTAATGTAATGTAACGTAATGTAATGTAACGTAACGTAACGTAACGTAACGTAATGTAACGTAACGTAATGTAACGTAATGTAATGTATTGTAACGTAATGTAACTTAATGTAATGTAACGTAACGTAACGTAACGTAACGTAATGTAGCATAATGTAACGTAATGTAATGTAGCGTAATGTAACGTAATTTAATGTAGCGTAATGTAACGTAATGTAATGTAATGTAATGTAACGTAATGTAGCGTAATGTAACGTAATGTAATGTAATGTAATGTAACGTAATGTAATGTAATGTAATGTAATGTAATGTAATGTAACGTAATGTAACGTAACGTAACGTAACCTGTAACGATGGTGGAGATAACCATAACCGTACCTTAAGTCCAGTCATCAGCTGATCGTGCTCCTGCAGAAGCTTCCTGCTTTCCTCCTGGTTGTTTCCGATCTCCAGCAGATCTGGATGAGCCTCAGTGAGCTGCAGCTGGATCAGATCTCCACTCTGTAAACACAGATACACAGAAACACACGTTTTCCTCAGTTACAGACTGTTATTACTGCAAAACAACCTGAAGAATAACCACCTTTAACGACTCTGAGTATACCTGTAATTCACTCTTTAATTATTTATACAATTCAGAGACTAAAATTAATAATGCAATTTAATAAATGCGTTTTTATGTGTTTTTTTATATTTTATATTGTTGGATGAACTTTTCTACTCTTTATGATCTTTATGTTTACCTGATATAGGTTCTCTCAGCATCGCTCTGTTCTACAGGACTGAACTGTGCTGAAAGTAAATAAACCGAGCTCTCTGTCGTCACACAAACAAACACAGTGATGATAAATGAAGGTCGTGTTTACAGAGAGGTGAACAGAGGTGCACTACTGTCTACCTCCTCCATCCACACACACACACACACACACATCACAATCCTGAACACTCACAGTGATCAGTAAAGCCAACAAAACAACAGTGTTATAATAATAATAATAATAATAATAATAATAAAAATTCTAATAATTCTAAAGCGCAGTAGCCAGAACAAGACGAAAAATCATGTTTGGGTTTTTATCAGATTTTACCAATAATTTAAAATGTTTAAAAAAAAAAAACAGGAATAATTTTACTTTTAATTTGTATTTTACTCAAAAGAGCTAGGAGGCTGTTCCTGGACTTACAGTATCCAGTAGCGTTCTGATATGCACCTATACTTTTGTCTGTAAACAACGCTTTTCAATCAATCAATTAACCTTTATTTTGACTTGGGAGCACATTGAGGGCAACCCTCATTTTCAATGCAGCCAAGCATTTATAAAAAACAGGGATTGACTAACAGTTAATAACTACATTTAATCATTTTAAAATAACAGTGAATAAAAAATAAAAATAGATTATAAAAAATTTAAAATAATTATAAAATAAAATAAAACTTTTACACATATATAATAAACAATAAATTTTTTTTCTAAATAATCAAGAATTATAATTTATAGTAGTAGTAAAGTAACAATAGATATCTGTAACTGATAATCTAATATCATCAATAGTACAAAAAAGTATTTTTTATTGTTGATATCTGAAAGTTTACTCAAGAAGCTGCATCTCAAATACAGCGATTTGAGTAAGAAGTAAGAAGTGATTTCAGGAGGAATATCGGAGGTACAGGTGTTTAAACACTTATAAACATGTACAGCTCTAGGAAAAAAATACCATTTCACTTAAAAATGATGAGTTTCTTTGATTTTACCAAATTGAAAACCTCTGGATTATAATCAAGAGGAAGATGGATGATCACAAACCATCAAACCACCAAACTGAACTGCTTGAATTTTTACACCAGGAGTAAAGCAGCATAAAGTTATCCAAAAGCAGTGTGTAAGACTGGTGGAGGAGAACATGATGCCAAGATGCATGAAAAAACTGTGATTAAAAACCAACAGGATTATTCCACCAAATATTGATTATTTCTGAACTCTTAAAACTTTATGAATATGAACTTGTTTTCTTTGCATTATTTGAGGTCTGAAAGCTCTGCATCTTTTTTGTTATTTCAGTCATTTCTCATTTTCTGTAAATAAATGCTCTAAATGAGAATATTTTTATTTGTAATTTGGGAGAAATGTTGTCTGTAGTTTATAGAATAAAACAACAATGTTCATTTTACTCAAACATAAACCTATAAATAGCAAAATCAGAGAAACTGATTCAGAAACTGAAGGGGTCTCTTCATATTCTCCAGAGCTGTATATGGTGTAAAGCATTAATATTATTCGTTGCTCAGTGAAGTGTTTTAGAGAATAGTGTTTATAACAGTGCATTAATTCAGTAATACCTGCAGTTTGGAGTTTATTATCCTGATCTCGACCTGAAGAACCTCTGAATGCTGATTTGAGCTCCTGCAGCTGCTGCAGTTTGTGTGAATTGCGCTGCAGGTTTGGTAAACGCAGTGTTAGATACTCAGGCTGATGGATATGTAATTGTGCTGTATATTTTAGGAGTGTTGGCAGTGATCGTTATTCAGGCATGTGGTGGTGAGCTCTGAGCACGTGGCTTTCACTGCAGTGTGCACTGGACCTCAGCCAGGACTACAATCCCCCCGCCACTCTATCTGCTCTTTAATACATTAATAATAATACAATTATAACAAATAAAACGGAATTATTATTATGAATAGTATCATTAGCAGTAGTAATAATACACTTACTAGATGCAGAACTCTAATATACCTCAATATGCAATAGATAAACATGCAATACAGCTTTTTTTATGTGCAATTGATGCAAATATTATCCATATATTTGATTATTCACATTTATTATATATATATATATATATATATATATATATATATATATATTAGTTTATATAGTTAATATTTACCTCTGCTACTTTGTGCTTTCCTATCACTTTACTCCTTTAACAGTGTAAATTTCCTCACTGTGGGACTAATAAAGGATTAACATAAGTAGTAATAATAATAAAAAAAAAATAACCAACCAATAATAAATCAACCAAAACTAGACTCTATACTTATGGTATAGAGTCTAGTTAACTTTTAACTTTTAATTGATTGCAGACAGTGTGAATATAGATATCCCCTGATTTATTAAAACATATATAAAATATATTCTGGTTTGTTTAACATAGTTTTTAGTTATCTCAGTTAGGATGAGTTTCATATTAATTTTAAATGCAGGACATTTTAAAAATAATGACAAAAAAAAAAAAAACACTGAATTTGTCTGAAGGTGTGACCAAACATTTGACTGGTGCTGTATATACACATATACTTTATAAACATACTCATATTTACACACCTAAATGCTTAATTTAAACATTATTATCTGAAAAGAAATCTGATTATCTGATTTTCATCAGGCTTTAGGTCTCTAGCTACTAAAAATCAAAACTGGCTGCCATTGTAAATAGACAAGCACTGAAAAATGTACTTATTTTTATAATAATATTAATATTAACTACAATGGTCTCAACCACTCAAACTAGACTCATTCTAAATGGTTAGAAAAGAGTAATAATTGTTAATGACTTAAAGTTCCTGTATAATCCCTGTAAAAGTGTATACAATTTTTTTTATAATATGCATGTTTTAATCTGTTATTGCTTTTCCTACATGTTACCACTTGTTGTTTTTCCTACATGTTACCAAATGTTGTTTTAAAGTAAACTGCATGAATAATTTAGAGCTGATATACAGACAGTACACTGATAAAAAACACTGTACAGTACATTTCCCAGCTGTCACTCTCCCTGCGGGGCGGAGCTGATAAACACAACATTACATCGGCATGTCCGGCATCAGGACACGCTTACTGAGTCTTAAAATAAAAAAAAACAACCATTGTTTAATCCCAGCGACCACCGATCACATCCCTAAAGATCCACCCTGGCTGTCAAACACACCGGACACGCCCAGAATAAAAATTTTAAAAACACTTTTACTAAAAGTTTAGTGTAAATCTAGATATTTCTTCCTTTACAAATTAACTAAAATGGAGGAAACAGATTATTAATGCCCTAAAAGCCAAATAGCACCTGTTTTATCCCCTTATAATGATCAGAACACTCAAATTATTCTGGTGTTTAATCCAAGACTACACATAGGCTTGGCTTCCCAGACAGGGATTAAGATTAGCCTTGGACCACACAGCATTCTGAAGAAGATTTTTAACTAAATGTAAAATACAGATTAGAACTAGACTAAAACCATATCTGATAATCTGACCACTTAAAAGAATATGTAGTCTAGGATTAGATCTAATAAATTTCTGGAAATCTGACCATTTAAAAGAGATATGCAGTCTAGGACTAGGCTTAATCCCATGTAATTTAGGAGTAGGCTTAATCCTGGTCTGAGAACCCAATCCCTTAAAAAGATATGTAGTCTAGGACTTGGTTTAATCCCTGTCTGGGAACCCAATTCCTTAAAAAGATGTGTAGTCTAGGACTAGGCGTATTCCCAGGCCAGGAATCCAACCCTGTAATGTCATATTTATAGACTATGACTAGGCTTAATCCCTGTCTGGAAAACCAATCCCTTAAACAGCTATGCAGTCTAAGACTAGGTTTAATCCCATGTAAATTAGGAGTAGTCTTAATCCGCTCTGGAAAAACAACCCCTTAAAGAGATGTGTAGTCTAGGACTAGGCTTAATCCCAGTCCAGAAAACCGACCCATTAAAGAGACATGTAGTCCATTATTAGGCTTAATCCCGGTCTGGAAAAGATATATGTAGTCTAGGACTAGGCTAAAGCCCACGTAATCTAGGAATAGGCTTGATCCCGGTCTGGAAAACCGACCCCTTACAAAGAGATATATAGTATAGGACTAGGCTTAATCCATGTCCAAAAAACTGACCCTTAAAGAGATATATAGTCTAGGATTAGGGTTCATTCCATGTCTGGGAATCCAACCACTTAAACGAGATTCATAGTCTGGGACTAGGCTTAATCCCCTATAAGAAAACCACCCCTTTAAAAAAAGACTTAATCCATATCTGAGAAACTGACCCCTTAAAGAGATAAGTAGTCAATGATTTGGCTTAATCCCATATAATCTAGAACTAGGCTTAATCCCTGTCTGGAAACCCAATCCCTTAAAGAGATATGTATTTTTTCTATATTATCTATGTATTTTTTTATTCAACATTAGTGAATTATCCTAATTGAAGCATTACCTGTCAGAGGTAAGGAACACCATCGCAGTAAATATTGATAGAATAATTAGTAAAGGAGTTAGTAATGAAATATTTACAATAATCACAAATATTCTGCTTTTGATCCATTAAAATGCACTGTAAACTCAATGAAGGCAGTCTGAGACACACGTTTTGCATTTATTCTCTACTACACAGACACTAGTTGCGAATGTTACATCAGTACAGATATTTATGGCTTCATTTTTTTGAGCCCCAGCCTTCAGGTTTGTATACAGTCGCTGGTTTTAACAGTGAGATATAATCAGAGCAGGGAAAGAGTGAACAGACTCTGAACTAATCAATACTGATAACTATAAAAACAGGACTCTGTCTCTCAACAGCAGACAAATCAATATCCTTTTACCCTCCATTATTTCAGAGCTCTGTTATATAACTGAGACGTCACAGCAGAGGAGATCATTCATATTAAATAAACATAGGATTATTTAACATTAAAATTAAAATTATCCCATCAATATACAAGCATATATACTTAATTAATGACTTTATAGTGTCACAACACTACAATACCATAAGGGCAATAACACATATTAACAATATTAATAAACGCTTATAAGAATCAATAAAATAATCACAGTATTATATCAGTTATTAAAAGCCAATATGCTACCAATTCTCTAATGTATGAAATGCATGCATATACAGTACCTACAGAAATAGCATGTTGTTATTGGTTATGTCTCGTGTAAATGTCTCGTAAATTCTCGTAAAGTTTACAGTGCTGATGTATATCTAACCCTCTCAGCGCTCTGCTGCTGCTAATCTAACACTGCAGTTTTATTACACATTAATCATATAATTACTATAGGTATCAAAACTAATTTTATCTATAGTTACTATTTATATTTATATATATATATGCAGACACAAAAAATTACATTTCTATTTTTTACATTCTTTACTCTTTGGCATAATGTGAATCTAGCCATTTTTTGTATTGTATCAACCTTTAAGAATGAATGGACAATTAGAAATTTATCATATTAAATCAACATATGATGAAATGTACTTTTATGTATCCAGTATGAATGATTTATTATCTGCTTAGACCAGAAATAACTCTGACCACTATTATTAATTCAATAAACACTACGGATTGCTCAGTACCTCTGTATTTTTCAGTATCCAGTATGAATGATTCAGCATCTATTATATATCACTCAGCACCTTGTTACTTGTCTGTATCCAGTATGAATGATATAGTATCCACCATGGATTGTCCATATCATACTATGAATGAATAAGTATCTACTATGAATTGCTCAGTACCAATGTATTTTTCATCATCCAGTCAAAAATGATTTAGTATCCACTATGAATTATACACAGTACAAATTATTCAGTATCTTATACTGTATAAATGATTCAGTATCCAGTATGAATTTTCCATAGCCCAGTATGAACGATTTAGCACTAAGGTACTTTTCTGTATCCATTATATGTATACACTATGTATTTTTCAGTATCCAGTATGAATGATTCAGCATATATTATACATCACTCAGCACCTTGTTACTTGTCTGTATCCAGTATGAATGATATGGTATCCACCATGGATTGTCCATATCATACTATGAATGAATAAGTATCTACTATGAATTGCTCAGTACCAGTGTATCTTCCAGCATCTTGTATAAATGATTCAGTATCCACTATGAATTATACAAACCCAACATAACCCAATACAAATTATTCAGTGCCTTATATGAATTATTCAGCATTCACTATGAATTATATGTAAACCACTACAACTATTCAGGATCCAGGATGAATGATTCAGCATCCAACGTGAATACTAAACATTTATTGTATTCCAATGAATTTGGCTGCAGTTAGTTGTAATTAAAGTATAGTTTTGATGTATTTTTAATTAGCTGAACATTAAAAAGTTACTCAAATTATTTATTTAAAATCTACTAACAATTATTTAAAATCTAGTATGAATTGTCCAGTGTTCACTATGAATTATTCAGTTTGCTTAGTATTCAGAATCCACTGTGAAGTCTCCATAACTCATTACGTTTTTTTTTTCCCAATAACTACTATCAATTAGTTAACAAATACATTGAATAGTTCAGTATCCACTGTGAATTATAAATAATTCACTATGAACATTAAATATTGAACATTTATATTAGTATATATACAGCTCTGGAACAAAATAAGAGAGCACTTAAAATGGATGGATGATCACAAGCCATCAAACCATCAAACTGAACTGCTTGAATTTTTACACCAGGAGTAAAGCAGCATAAAGTTATCCAAAAGCAGTGTGTAAGACTGGTGGAGGAGAACATGATGCCAAGATGCATGAAAAAAAAACTGTGATTAAAAACCAACCAGGATTATTCCACCAAATATTGATTATTTCTGAACTCTTAAAACTTTATGAATATAAACTTGTTTTCTTTGCATTATTTGAGGTCTGAAAGCTTTAAATCAAGCTCTTTTCTACAAATAAATGCTCTAATTAACAATATTTTTATTTGGAAAAAGTTATGTACATAAATTAAAGGGATAATTATTGTATATGTTAATTATCTGAACATTAAATGAGGTCAGATCTCAGTAATAATCAGATATTATTAGATATTAATCTCAGTTACCTTTAGAACAGAAATAATGATCTGTGTGTCCCCCGCCTGCACTGCAACTGTACTCAGAGCCGTGGTGGACGGGTCACGTCCCGGGTCACCTTCACTGGACATGGTCCTCCGGGTCCAGGACGGTCCGGCGGGGCTGGAGGTGCTGCAGTAATCCACAACTGTCCCTCTCTCTGTGTCTCTACTGTCTCATAGGCATCCAAACCCAAACACACAGGGGGGTGTAGCTGTGTTAAAGCCACAGTGGTGTCCACATGTCCTCACCAGCTGCTACACACACACATACTGTCCCCGTCCCACAGGTCCTGCCCCAGACCCGTCCCACAGACCCGTCCCCCAGCAGAGGGACGTCCCACAACCCTGCCCTCCTGCAGGCTGGACTGAGAGAGAGAGGGACAGAGAGTGAGAGAGAGACATTTGACATTTAACTTCACTTTACTATTCCAGAATAAAACATCTCACTTACAACATACACTCTTTTCCATTAATTAGTGTTACTGAGCACAACTTAAAAATTAAGAAACTGAAACACCTGTCATCATTTTAGTGGGATTTTAGGTTTCATGTCTAAATTGGAGCAGCCTGGTGTTCCATCTTCATTAATTGCACATTGCACCAGTAAGAGCAGAGTGTGAAGGTTCAATTAGCAGGGTAAGAGCACAGTTCTGCTCTAAATATTACAATGCACACAACATTATGGGAGACATACCAGAGTTCAAAAGAGGACAAATTGTTGGTACACGTCTTGCTGGAGCATCTGTGACCAAGACAGCAAGTCTTTGTGATGCATCAAGAGCCACGGTATCCAGGGTAATGTCAGCACACCACCAAGAAGCACCAACCACATCCAACAGGATTAACTGTGGACGCTGTAAGAGGAAGCTGTCTGAAAGGGATGTTCGGGTGCTAACCCAGATTGTATCTAAAACCAGGTGTTTCAGTTTCATTCTCCAACACCTGTATATATAAATCTTCATCAACACAAAACATCAGCATGCTCCTATACCAAAGCAAATTCCTCAACATGGTCTACAAACTTATAATACTCATATTCCACTTTCACACGTCCTATCATCAACCCTTTTAGCTCCACTGGCTTTATTCCGCCTCCTAAACCACATAGCCAATTTATATGTTCCCACAACATAATTTAAAAGGCTCACCTTCTTCTGTATATGAGATCTATATTTCACCCCTGCAATAAAAAATATATCCGAAACAGAAAGAGAGAGAGAGAGAAACACAGCAGGGTAAAAATAGAAATATCCTCAGTGTTTATCACCCTCACAGCCCTCAGACACGCCCCCTGTGTGTGGGCGTCGGCCTGTGTTTTCCTCCCCCCTCCTGCTGTCCTCTGATCTGTGGGTTTACTGTACTGTTCTCTTTCATCTTCAGTTTCCTGCAGCGGAACAGGACAGGGTCCAGACCGGGACCACAGTGCAGGACAGGGTCTGTAAAAGACAGGAGATACAAGGTTTTGGAAGATTTAAAAATTTCAACTTATTCAGTATCCAGTATGAAGTATTCAATGTCCACTATGACTTATTCGGTATCCAATATGAATTTTCATCAGTGCACACTATGGATTATTCAGCATCCATTATGAATTACTAATATCACACTGTGACTTTTTCAGTATCCATTATGAATTACTCTATGTACACGACAACTTATTTAGTATCCAATATAAATTTTCATCAGCGCACGCTATGACTTATTCAGTATCCATTCTGTATTACTCATTGCACACTACAACGTCTTTAGTACCCATTATGAATTACTTAGTATCTACTACAGTTTGTTTAGAATTTACAAATGAATATATAAATATTCACATGATTTAAGTATATATTTTGTGGCACTTATGATTTCTTTATTATTTACTATGAGATATTCAGTAATGATTATGAGTATTCTTTAATTAGTTAGTAGTAATTAATTAGTAGTTACTAGTCAGGTTCCACTATTAACTGTTCAGTAACTACACTGATATGAGTGATTTGATATTCATTATGAATTATTCAGTATCCAGTATTATGAATCTACTGGTACATGTTGCAGTTATGACAGTGAGGAACTATGGACGTATATTCCAACACATTTAGTCATAAATAATAAAGTGTTTTTTTTTTTTTTTTGAGATAAGCTTTTGATAAGCTTTGTTTTATATGTTTGATATATTCAGCAGTTTCATTGCTGGAAGAATCAGGAGTTTCTGTCCCAAATAAAAAAGTGCTGATTCTCTGAACACAGAACAAAGAGAGGAAACCAACCAGACCCAACCTGATACTGAACTGCTCAGCAAAACACAATAAACACCCGACTTCCTCCAACCAGCACAGATACCATATTTATACCATATTTATACCATATTTATACCATATTTATACCATATTTATACCACATTCCAGTAAAGAAAAAGCTTCTTATCTGTGCAGTAAGTGTTTATTTATTATCTCAGTAAAACACATTAACTCAGCATTACAATAAATACAAACAGCAATTTTACAAAAAGCAAAAAGTTTTCCTTAAAACAACAAAACATCTCCTAATCTCTCCTCCTCCTAATCTGAGTTTAATAGAGTTATTTATTTCTAGTTCTCATCATATTAATCAACACCTGGTTTGGTAAATTGATCAATTGGTAAATGTGGTAAATCAGGTGAGCTGCTGATGGAACTGAACATAATAATAAACACATGCTGACTGAGGAGCATCCAGGAGAAATCTGAATCTCTACACTTTATTCTTCAGCTCGGCTCACAGGATATAAAACATACTTATAGTTAAAAATGAGAACTATTCCTTCTTACGTTTTACTGTATTAATCTTTATTTACATCTGTTTAAATCATATCTGGAGCTTTTTTCAGGTAAAACACTCATATTGCTGAGATAAATATATATATATATATATATATATATAGTGACTGTTGGGGAGTTTTGTGGGACTCACCTGTTGCTGCAGGAGAGCACAGGTAATAGAGTAATAGAATCAGAGTGGGAAAGTGAATACTATACTTCTTTAATCTGTTTTTTTCTGTATTTTTTCACTGTGTGTTAATAAATTTCACTGTTTGAATGTACTGTTGCATTAGCGTGGTACTGTATATTAATAATAATAATATGTATATTAATAATAATACTGCAATTCAATTGAGAAAAAAAGGAAAACAGAGGATAGAAGAAAAAGCTGACTCAGAAGAATGATTTGTCGAACACTTTTTTTGTTTAATTAATAATTCCATGTATTTTTTTTTTTTTACTTCATAGTTTGGAGGAATTTAGTATTAATATCTTTCTTGAAGACTTTTTTATGCAGAGTTTTCTTACTCTGTGTGAATCGTTTGTATTTTTTTATTTTTTTTTACTGATGTACAAAAATAAACTTAATTACTCTACTTCCCAAAGTACATCTAGAGATGAGTTATACACAACAGTGTGATTCTCTTAATTAGGAGAAAAGAGCTCAGGAAACAACAGGAGAAGAACATCCAACAATCCAACTTATCTTCACTGATATTATCTCACCCACTGAGAACAATCCAGCATTCCGGGATATTCCAGAGCAGGAAATGTGATTTAGAGTAAAAACAGACAGCAAAAGTGTCCAAAACACAGATAGAGAGACACACTGATCCAAGAGAGAGAGAGAGAGCTCAGTCAGAATATTCACTCCTTCGTTTCTTTGGTTTTACTATGAGTGAATGGAGGAGCTCCTGAGCTCTGAGTTTCCTCTTCTGAAGTCTCCATTGCTCCACCAGCCGCTCGCGTTCAGTAAAACTGAGCCGGATCCTCTTTTAGAGGCTGTACGTGTGACGTAAGTACGTAAAGACGATGCGTGACGTGACCAGAAGAAGAAGAACTCCCGCAAAAAGCGACCGACACCCCAGTTTTAGGAATTAATATATTTTAAGGATTAGCAGGGATGGTCGTTTCAGAACACTGATACCATTAAACACAATATTTTATCCATATTTTTCTCCACTATTATTATTATAAATCCCGCTGTAATAAAGCTGATTGTTCATGTTTTCTAGGGAAGGTTAACTGCTGTAAACACAACGGCGGGACGGCCTGGACCGTCCTGGACACGGCAGCTGCAGGACGTGGTGGACAGCTGAGAAAGTAGCTGAGCCCTGGACAACCCCTCGGGCCACAGATAGCCGGCCATCTGTCCAGCGTCCCTGATAAATCGGGACGAACACAGAGTGGTGCTCCTAAATCACACAGGGTTATTAATAGACAAACACTAAAAAAACTCACACTTACAAGTTCCAGTGCCACAGATTACACAAAAACCACCCCCTCACCCCCCACCCCCATCACCATCACCATGAAACAGTGACTAGGGTCCAGAACTATAGGCAAACATCTACATTCTCATTTAAATCGCTAATATTTGAGAGAAAGTGGTACAAAAAAGTGAGAGCCATTGGAACAGTGGAACAGTGGTGAACCTTCCCAGGAGTGGCCTGGCCAGCCAACCAAAATTACCCCAAAAGTGCAGTAAAGACTCATCCAAGAGGTCACAAAAGGCCACTAGGAGTGATTTCTTATTTTTTGCATGTTTGTAATTTTTTTAAATGTTACATATAATAAAACCTATTTAAATATTAGTCAAAGACAACACAAGTAAACACAAAATGCAGTTTTTATATGAAGGTTAGCAGAGAAAGAAAATCCGAACCTTCATGGCCCTGGTGAACCCTCCCAGGAGTGGCTGGCCGGCCAAACAAAATTACCCCAAAAGCACAGCGACAACTCATCCAAGAGGTTAAAAAAGACTCCTAGGAGTGTTTTCCCACCTTCATGACTTCATAATTTTTTCAATCACTCCTAAATGTTTCAGATCATCAAACATATTAAAATACTAGTCAAAGACAACAAAAGTAAACACAAAATGCTTTTAAATGTTTTTAAATAAGGGTGTATTCTTATTAAGGGAGGAAAAAAAAACCTACATGGCTGGCCGAACAAAATTACCCCAAAAGCACAGCGACATCTCATCCTAAAGATTGAAAAAGACTCCTAGGAGTGTTTTCCCACCTTCATGACATTTTTTTTCCATGTTTTTCACTCTTAAATGTTTAAGGTCATCAAGCCAATGTTAATATTAGTCAAAGACAACACAAGTAAACACAAAATGCAGTTTTTAAATGAAGATTTTTTTTATTAAGAGAACATCCAAAAAAAATCCAAATCTACATGGCCCTGTGTAAAAGTGTTTGCCTCCCCAGTTAAAACATAACTGAACTGAGATACCTTAGGCTTTCTCGTGACATCACGGTGTTCAGTAGCTCCTCCATTTCCACTCACTGTTGTGTTTTTTTTTTTTTACATGGAAACCGTGGCGCATCCAAAGTGTACAGTAATTACGGTGTGCAGCAGTGGACAAATATCTATTTTATTAAAGGCGAGGAGACGAAACTCAGAGATGTGCGTCCGGACGGGACTAAAATTACCGGAGGAGCACAGAGTTCAGAGAAAAACAGTAGATAATTCAGCCTGTAATTTTCTCAGAGGACGTCTGAGAAAAACACGAACATGATCGTTCTGGACGGGAATAAAATCACAGAAACCCATAAAAGAGAAAATTACCCAGAACCCCCTGAGGAACTAATCCTGCCCAGATAGGGATTATGTCCTACATTGCTTAATGTAATGTAATAAACTGCCTTTTTAAAGTCATGCAACAAAATCTCAATATGATGATCTGAAACATTTAAGAGTAATAAACATGTCAAAAAATACAAATACTGTAATATGATGTATATTTTAGATATGTTATAAATGATATATATATCATCTAAAAGAAACTTCATTATGTCAACAAATGATAAAGGAAAGTAACAGTATGATCTGTTTCTGCACAGCATGAGGTTTTAACTCGTCAGTACAGGAACTCTCACCGTTATCAGAGTGGGGTTATTTCTGGGACTGTTATCCAGAGAGCTGCCAATAGATGTCAGAACAGAACGTTACTCAGCAGCTCTGCAGCAGGAGGAACGCCGGGTTTCTATATATAAACCACAACAGCCTCACTCTGAGAGTGCCTCACCCCAGCCTCTCACTCTCACACACTCTGCTGGAGAGTGAGGGGTAGTCTGGGTGTGAATTTCTCTGCTCGGCAGGTGGTGGGAGGAGTGAAAACAACCCAGTTTGAGAAGCAGATTTGGAACCAGAAGGTCATTGGTTCTATTCTATTGACTGAAACAGGGTAAAAAGGAGTTAAGCAATGCTGCATACCATCAGTGTTGGGCACGTTACTTTGAAAAAGTAATTAGTTATAGTTACTAGTTACTTCTCCAAAAAAGTAACTGAGTTACTAACGGAGTTACTCCACTATAAAAGTAACTAGTTACCAGTAAAAGTAACTATTGCGTTACTTCGCCCTGTAAAAATAAATAAATAAAGAATAAATAAAGAAAATAAATGATGTAATTACTATTATTATTAGAAAAATAACAAACAAAAATAAACCCAAAATGTTGACAAAAATATAGTCTAACGAATAAAAAAAAATAAGAAACGAAAAACTCCACAGGACCAAAGAAATTTACTAAGACATGTAATACTGAAAAAAAAAACGGAAAAAACAAATACACGTCTGGGGATAAAAATTAAACAAACCAAACCACACTCAAAGAAATAAATGTATATATAAACAAAACAAAAGAATGGACAAAAACAACAATCCGTTAAAAAAAACTCATTTAAATCCATTAAAAAACTCATTTAAAACAATCACAGGCTTTTTGCGCAGAATAATAAAAGTTTCGGTTAGTTTCAGTTTCAAATCATGAAAACAGCTCACCAAAACCTCAACCTATCCTTTATATTTGACAATATTTGATTAACTTACAGGTCCTTACTTATTTTTATTTAACTGAACTGAGTTGTAAATTATTTATAGCCTCGCGCTGAATTCAGCTCCGCGCTGCGAAAGAAAGAGAGAGAGAGAGAGAGAGAGAGAGGCGCAGCGCATTTTGCCTGATTTCTCTTTATTAATTAACAGTACATTTGTTGGCTTTAGTAAGTTTAATAACATTAATTTTAGTATACTTGTCAGATCTTATTTATTAAAACTTTTTTTAGAAGACAGAGGTTATTCTGCGCGCAATGCCGCGCCGCTGCGCCAAGCACCACTTTGCGTGCCTGACATTTCAGAGCGCTGGACCAGATTTTAATTCATGAATTAATATATTTAATATTTTAATAAATTTGCCCTGGTGATAAGAAACGAATGCTAACATATAGCGTTATATTTCTGTGTATTTCAAATGTTTTAAGTTTTATATAATTGACGGGCAGCACCACGCGCCAGATTGACAATGTGCTTTGTTTTTCAGATATAAAAGTGAAATTCAGTTAAATAATAGCAAAGTTAACTAAAATAAATTTATGTTCAGTCAAAGTTATTTTCTCTTTTAATTTTCCATTTCAAAACTCCAGCATTTGAGTGAGAATAAGCATCTGTTGAAATTTTTAAACAGCAGAATGCCTAGTTACAGTTATTTAGTCTGTGTACTAAACATAAATATAAATCCTTATAACTGACAGAAATAAATATAACTAATAATAATTTATAGTTACAGTGCAGATTTTTAAGTATATATATTTTTTCATAGTTGATTGCTGAAGGCTCTGGGTGTGTTTTATTTTTATGTGGTAAAGATGTGATGGTATGGAGTATTTTGGAGCGCAGGGTGAGCAATCGCGCTAAGTTTTTTTCCGCCGCCAAGATAAAAACACGCCAGAAATTTACCTCAACACACATCATTCCCAGACCACCACGCCCATCGGTGTTAATATATTCCAAAGTCCAACGCTATTTTAAGGACGCGTGCAAGGCCTAAAAATAGACTGTTGACGGGTGGCAAAGCGCCACGCTACACGCCTTGTGCGGGGTGTATGATAGGGCTCTTTGTCTGTATGCGCAAAGTTAAAAAAAAGTTCATTCAGCTGCTAAAGTAACGTGCAGTAACGGAGTGTCGAAAATGGTAACGGCGTTATAGTTACAGTCAGAGTAATTAGTTAGATTACTCGTTACTGAAAAAAGTAACGGCGTTAGTAACGCCGTTTATTTTAACGCCGTTACTCCCAACACTGCATACCATTGACTTGTAAGAGGTACAAGAGCCTGAAGGATAGATGGTTCAAGAAGCAACTTTGAGAGCAGAAGGTTGTCAGTTTAATACCTTAAACCAGCAGGTACAAGAAGCAGCAAATAAACTGCAGAACTATATGCAGTACTGTTACCTGGCAGTCACAAATTCAGTTCTTTTGCCCAGCAGGTGGTGGGAGACGCTTGGTTGGAGGAGCAGCTTTGGGACCAGAAGGTCATTGGTTCTATTATTTTGACTGAAACAGTTTACAAAGAGTTAAAGAATGCTGAATACCCTTGACTTGCAAGGGGTAGAAGTGCCGGAATGAATGCTGTTTTTAGGATAGACTTTGGAAGCAGAAGGTTGTCAGTTTAATACCCTGAACCAGCAGGTAAAAGAAGCAGTAAAAGAATGTCAGATCGAGATGCAGCATTGGAACCAGTCCCATTTGCACAGCAGATGGTGGAAGGAGGTCAGTGGAGAAGCAGCTTTGGGACCAGAAGGTTATTGGTTTTATCCTGTTCACCAGGAGAAAGTTAGAGAAGTGGGCTCGGGACCAGAAGGCCATTGGTTAAATTATTTTGACTGACACAGTGTAAAAACAGTTAATGCTGGTTTAAGAAGCAACTTTACCTGGCAGTCACAAATTCAGTTCTTTTGCCCAGCAGGTGGTGGGAGACGCTTGGTTCGAGAAGCAGATTTGGGACCAAAAATTCATTGGTTCTATTATTTTGACTAAAACAGTGTAAAAAGAGTTAAGAAATGCTGCATACCCTTGACTTGCAAGGGGTAGAAGAGCCTGAAGAAATGCTGGTTCAAGAAAAAAAAAATATATAGCAAAGATCGAGAAGCAGTGCTGGGAACAGGCAGTCTTTTGCTCAGCAGGTGGTGGGAGAAGGCTGGCTGGAGAAGAAGCTTTGGGACCAGAAGGTCATTGGTTTGATTCCCTTGACTGGCAGTAAGCTATAAAATTTGATGAAACACGGGTTTGAGAAGTGGGCATGGAAACAGTTTGACCCCATTGACTGGCTTTTGGTAAGAAAACTGAAAAAACCCAATTACCCTTAATTGCTCCCTGGGCACTTAAGTGACTGCCCTAGGTGTGTGTTCTCACGGTCTTGTTTACTAGCGTGCATGTGTTTAGTAAGTAATAGGAGAAAAGAAAAAACAAACATTTAGAGGAGAGGTCTTGGCTCCCAAAGGTTGTTAGTTCTATTTCTTGACTTACCGTGGACAAGAGAGGTGAAAGAACATCAATCGGTTCAAGCTGCTGCATGAATTGAAGGTTAAAGGTTGTCACTTCAAATCCCCTTATCTGGCAAGGGGTAGGAGTGAAGAGGAATGGGCTTGAGACCAGAAAGTCACCAGCTCCATACCCTTAGAGATACAGGAAGTAAAGGAACACTGATCTAAGAAGCTGTTTTATGAACAGAAGGTGGATGGTTCGATTCCCTTTATTGGCAGGGTATAGAAAGAAAGAGTGATGGAATGCTGGTCCAAGATACAGTACTGGGAATGGATGGTCATTGGTTAAATCCATTTGAACGCCAGCTTGAGAAGCAGCTTTGGTACCGGAAGGTCAACAGTTTGAGTCCCTTCACCTGGTAGAAGTGAACAAACGGAAATTCTAAATGCACCCATAATAATAAATTAATAAATTAATTAATACATTAAAATAAATCGAGAAAGACAAAGCTGTGGGGTAAAGCAAGTTTATTTCATGGGTTAGAAACTTCCTGTACAGCCACTGTAAAATGCATATGACAGCATAAGCAAAAAAATACACAGTTTATTTGCAGAAACGGGACATTCCTGTAAACGCAGAGTCAGTCAGTCGTACATCAGCATGACAGGATAAACATTCTCCCGAACTTCTCCCGCGGAAATTCTTTACGCTCACTTTTTTGCTCTTATGACCCCAGATTTTCATAAAATACATGATCAAAAAACGTAAAAACTGCAAAAAGCATTTTACAATTAGAAACAGCGAGTAAAAAAAGAAAAGAAATCAAGAATCAATAAATATGGATTTTATTATTTTATGACATGCCTCAATACACAAGCAGTGTACACGTTAGCTCCACATTCATGAGATGAAACGTCATTTCGGCTTCACATTTCATTAATGGAACCGGTTCTCCAACCTGATGTTCTCTTCGAGGTTCTGCTGTACCTTTTCTCTGTGGCCAAATTCTGTACAAATCGCCACCGTGTCCAGTAACGCCCACTAACTTCGAGGTTTAAAGGCTTGCTGTTTTCTCCCATATCGACCACGGTCACTGTCGTAGGGTCATCATTTTGTAGTCGTCGCAATTTCCAAATTCGGTCCTCGGGCTCTAACCTCAATTTTCAGTGGCAGAAATTAATGGGGCTTTTCAAAAATCGCCTTTATTATTATTATTACGCTCTAAATAAGTAAAAAAAAATAAAAAAGCAAAACCCTAAACAATTTATTCTGTGCACATTTTCTTCTGAACATCACCGGATCCTCTGAATTATAAAATCATTTAAGATTCGTTATAAGAATTTTGTGATGTAGGTTGTCAAGGAGGTTGTGATTGGCTGAGAGGCGTTCCATGAGTGCCGTTATCAGCCGGTAACGCACTGTAACCGAAGCTCTCCATGTATTACTGTATTACTCCGCCACATACAGGTAACCTAGCAACCATGGAGCGCTTACAAACCAAACAGCGCAGCTACAAACAGAGCAGCAATGGAACTGTTTTAACTGGCAGAGTTTTTATAACCAATCAGATCCTATTTTCTTCTCCTCTTTAAAATCTTTCAATAAATAGAGATAGTAAAACTGTGGTATAATCACAATAATACACTCGAGGTTCATGATAAAACGTGTAAAATTAGCACTGCTGTACTGATCTAGAACCGCTGCACCACAGTGCCAATATTACACATTATAGCACAAAACTTAAGCGTACTAGTTGATGAGTTTGTTTACTTAGAGCTTTTTCTTTTCTATTTGGTTTGTTTTCACACAGGCATAAACTTAAGCCGAAACCTAAACCTAATATGCCATAGCAAAGCATGTTGTCTTTTTTATATTGGTCGTAGCTATTTAAAAAAAAAAAAAAAAAATCTTAAAATTGCTTAAAATCCACTGAAATCTAAAAATGTGCTGCTGCTTTTAAATGCAGTGTTTTTTTTAATGGAATGCATGAGTGAAGAGTACTAAACATATGGTATATTTAGTGTAAAACAGTTTAGAGTGAAGCAGCAGCAGAGATTAGCATCAGTTAATAGCTGTAGTAGTAATTATTTTGGTAATAAATCAGGTTAAACTGCACCTGAACAGCCGATTAGCCTAAACATGAGTATATTTGATATTTGGGTCAGACCGAGGTCAAATCATGTTCTTACCACAAACAGAACCGCTCTGAAGTCGCTTTGGAAGCAAAACGTTTTAGTCTTTAGTTTTTACACTCGTTTAAACAAACTGTTCCAAGAGTGCAAACCAATGACAGGCTGTTTCAAGCAGAATAAATAGTGCTGTTATGAAAACGACCTTAAACTCCGTAATTTAAAGGATTTAGTGATGTTTAGGAAAGTATGGACACATAATAAAATGTAAAAACGAGCTCTAAACATAAAATTATTTACCACAAAATACTATAGATGTGATTTCTGCCATTGAAAATCGAGGTAAAACCAAGCAAAAGTCCAAATATGGGCATACCGCATGATGACTACAGAATGATGCACAATGACTTCAGTGGTCAACACACACTCATACATACATATCACTCCCTCTCGCACACACTCTCGCACACACTCTCGCACACACTCTCGCACACACTCTCGCACACACTCTCGCACACACTCTCGCACACACTCTCGCACACACTCTCGCACACACTCTCGCACACACATCTAGCTCTAATTAAAACAGTACCTTTGGCAGTTGATGCCTGAATCAAAGGCCTTTGTTTATATTGGTATATAAAGGAAGTTGGCACAGGAAGAAAAACAGGAAAAAAACGAAGATTTTGGTAATTAATAAGGTTCTGGAAATATCCGAAGAAAAATAAAAACGCAAAATACATTGCTTACTGTCAATCAGGAAGTTCACCAGGCCTAGAAATCTACAGCACCCAATAGAAAACAGGGGGGCGGGGGGAGGGGCGGTGCTTCTGTCTGTACATTCTATAGGCTTTAGTAGCACCAGTAAAAGCTCGGGTCGCCCAGTCCGGAACGGAGAGAGAGAGAGACCAGTAAAGGTAAAGCTTTTTTACGTAAAGAGAGATTTTCCGTCGTTTTTTTAGTTTAGTTCTGCTGGATCAGAGTAAAGAAATGAGACACGAACCAGAACTGCTCTCCGGGCTTCTGCGGAGTTACGATGGCTTAGCTTAGCATAGCTTAGCTTAGCATAGCTTAGCGTAGCTTAGCTTGTATTGGGCAAAGAGTACAAACCCGGGCCTGTGTATCCAGGAGGAAACTGAAGCCTGAAGCATTCGCTGCGGTCATGCAAAAACCTTGTATCTCGAAAAAAAAAAAAAAAAACCTCCTTAATCTCCTTAATTTCCAAACAAGAAATTAGTCATTAAAAAAAGAGGCATTTAGAGCATTTCTATTGGTTCGTCCATCAAGAAATTCTGAAATAATGTATATATGTATTGCAACATCAGTTGTAGTTGCTAGTTAGTTGATATGCAATGTATTTGCTATTTGCTTATTGGTGTTGCAAAGTGGTTGCTAGGAGAGGTTGCTATGGTCTTGCTAAATGATTGCTGTGACATTGTTAAGTGGTTTCTAGGAGGTTGCAACAAATAATAACTCTGGCTTGCTTTGCCTCGCTTTACCTCCAGCTTTGCTAGGTCACGTGATCACAGTCTGTGAAGAAGTGAATAAGCGCCCTCTGTTGGCGGATAGCGGATAATGCAACTGGAGTTTGCTCTTATTCACTGCATTATCGCATGCCATGAATGCTTGCGATAATGATATTTTTATTGCGTTAAGAATAAAAAAAATACTACTAATAATAAAAAAAAAACACTGTGTGTACGGAGATACAAGGTATTTGCATGGCGGCGACAGCAATACAAACGATCAGACCGGACTTTAGACTTAAAGACTTTAGTCTGGATGATCTCGAGATCACTTAATACAAAGATGCTCTGAATAAACTTGATTCAAATGACTCATCTGAACGAATCAAATGAATCAATTCAAAGATTCCACATAAATGACCTCATAATCTAATATTATGAGGTCATTTATATATCATATCTGACTCGAGTGCATCAGTTTCCACTGCTCCTCTCAGGCTCTCAGGATTATTTTAGTGTTCATTAACTCTCATCAGGCCCCGCCTCCAGAGCTGCTTCCTCCTGCAGATGCTCCGCCTCCAACTCCTCCTCCTCCTCCTCCTCCTCTTCCTCCTCGTGCTGCAGCCTCTTGTCCTCCACCAGCTTCATCTTGTCGCGGATGTTCTCGGCCGAGGACGCCATGTCGCCGGGACTGCCGAAAAACTGCTCACTCCTGCAGCAGAGGATTGTGGGTAAAGGGAGAGAGGAATAAAGTCACTTTCTGATTTAGATTTTGTTCCAGTTATTAGTGATTCACAATTAAATCAGTGTTAGTTTGCGCAGGAAGAGGAAGATGGATGAACTGAACTGCTAGAATTTCTGCACCAGGAGTAAAGCAGAAACCTATAAATAGCAAAATCAGAGAAACTGATTCAGAAACTGAAGTGCTCTCTTCATTTTTACACAGCTTTATATCTAAAATCAAGCTGATATCTGTGACAATAAAATGTGTAGAAATCAGTGGATATAATGTAGATTAACAAATTCTATATACACAGTTTATCTGATTTTACTATTTATAGGTTTATATTTGAGTAAAATGAACATTCTTGTTTTATTCTATAAACTACAGACAACATTTCTCCCAAATTACAAATAAAAATATTCTCATTTAGAGCATTTATTTACAGAAAATGAGAAATGACTGAAATAACAAAAAAGATGCAGAGCTTTCAGACCTCAAATAATGCAAAGAAAACAAGTTCATATTCATAAAGTTTTAAGAGTTCAGAAATAATCCATATTTGGTGGAATAATCCTGGTTGGTTTTTAGTCACAGTTTTTTTTTTCATGCATCTTGGCATCATGTTCTCCTCCACCAGTCTTACACACTGCTTTTGAGTGATCTTATGCAACTCCTGACATAAACAGGGAAGCAGGAACATTAGGAACCTCTACAACTCTAATCTGGCACAATGGAATTATGTTTATTGATGTACTCTCACCCATCAGGAAAGATAACCGGCACAGTCAGCCTGTCCAGCAGAGCCTTCCCCACCGTCTCCACCTCCTCAAACACCTCCACCTCCAACACCTCCACCTGCTCACACCCCTCCTTCAATACCTGCAGAGAGAGAGAGAGAGAGAGAGAGAGAGAGAGAGAGAGAGAGACGCATTATGAGACACTAGTAAGGAACAGGGGGGTCTCCATGTTTCCCTTCTAATTCAGCAGTTATGTCTGTAATTCTAAATTTCCTTCAGGATAAATAAAGTATCTATCTATCTATCTATCTATCTATCTATCTATCTATCTATCTATCTATCTATCTATCTATCTATCTATCTATGTATAGTTCTTAAAAAAACTTTTTTTTTTTAACTTAAGCGAGAGCTGGATGTTAATCTATACAGATTTCTCTCCTGAAAACTGGTTATTTGGGTAAGTAAAGCACTTCCATTTATTTACAGTAAACTTAGATTTACAGATTTACAGTAAGGCTTGGTGCAGCAGCATTAGCGGCTAACTGCTAGCACTAGTAAAAGCTGCCTGAGAGAGCTACACTGAGAAACCCTGAGTGTTCCGGTGAGCCAGGGTGATATTAGCTAGCAGTTTGTCCCCCTTATTTTAACATGGTAAACACGCAGACTACAGTCTGATAAACTCAACTCTAAACGGCAAAAGAGCTAGCACTTAGCACAGTTAGCGGCTAATGCTAATGCTAATACTGCTCCAGTCTGGGTGCTGGAGAATTAAACTGAAACTCCTGTATAACTCTGTACTTCAGCGTTCAGAGTGGCTTTACTGGTAGGTGTTTGGAGTCTCTTACCCGCTCGGCGGCGGTGTGGAAGCTGCTGGCCATGTCGAGGCGGTGCTGCCGCTCGTCGGCGGTGACGGTGAACTGCTTCCACACCCGGTTGAGTCGGGGCAGCGTGTCGCCGGAGGAGCGCGTGGTGCAGCGCAGAGACTGACACAACACCACCGTCGCCTGCAGCAGCTGCCTGCCGTAATCATACGTACTCTAACACACACACACACACACACACTCAATCATATACCTTCATCATTTAGATAAATAAAAAATACTTTCGGTACCACTTTAAAATAAGACTTCCTTTATAAAGGGTTTATAAAGGTTTACAATTAGTTTATTAATGGTTACTAATTAGGTTGTAAATGCTTTAAAAATCATTATTAATCAGTTATAACACATACATAGAAAGGGCAACAATATATATGACTTTGGGTTCACTATTTGGCAAGCAACAGGTCATTGTTGCCCTTTCTACGTATGTGTTATAACTGATTATTAATGATTTTAAGGCATTTACAAACTAATTATTAACCATTAATAAACTAATTGTAAACATTTATAAACCCTTTATAAAGGTAGTCTTATTTTAAAGTGGTACCATACTTTCTAATCAAATTTCTTCCATCTAAAATTGTTTTTTAGTTCAATATTTTATTTATTATTGATTTCACACTATCCTATTCCTTCATTAGTTTTATAATACAGGTTTTTATATACATATATATTCTTACTCTTACTATACTGTTTCTCTTTTCTCTTCTTATTTAATGGCTTTTAATTGTTGCATGGTTACTATTTATTTTATATTGTTTTCATATTATTTTATTATTTACTATTGATGCTTATTAATTTAAAATATTTGACTTAAAAAAAAAAAAAAGTTAAAAGTTGTGATATTTTGTATGTAGTTTTTACTTTTCTTGTGATTCTTTTTCACATTAAAAAGGAGACCTGAACCTAAACAAAAATAGTGATAATGATGAAATAATTACTGCTGATAAGAGGATATGATTCTGGTATATCTAGATAGTCCTTAGATTTATAATTGTTAGTCAGGACAGTCAGAAAACACAGGAAATACGATTTTCACAAATCTGAAGCACATTTTGAGGCACAATCAGAACCAAGCAAGCATTTTATGATAATTACATTAATGATTTATCGTACAATAAAATCTTCATGAGCTCAGTAATGTGTGATTAGATTAGATTCAACTTTATTGTCATTGTGCAGTGTACTAGTACAGAGCCAATGAAATGCTCTTAGCATCCAACCAGAAGTGCAATATACAGTGTTATTTACATAAAGTGCATAGATATAAGTATATATACATAAGTATAAATATACAAATATATAATGATAATAGTAATATTGGTGTATATTGTGTTTATTTGCATGTTCATGAGGTTTCATGACATTTATTCTATGACAATTCTATAATGTAATAATCGTGAGCAGCTTAGAGACAGATCCAGGGGGCGCTACCTGCGCTACGTCCACAAACTTCCTGTGTTTCTCCAGCAGGACTTTAGTTTCCTGTGAATCATCTCCCAGCCTGATGTGAGTCTTCAGCAGAGCGTCCAGCAGCTCCCCGAGCCACTCCACCGCCTGCCGGATAAATTAAATAAACATCACCATCGTCATCATCACCAGAATCACCCAGCATCACTCAGCAGTCTGATTACGTGGAGTCGGATCAGAGAAGCTCTGATGAGCTGCAGGATGGAGCAGCGGATACGTTTAATAAGCAAATATACGCAACTCTACACCGCCACTACTCCTCCCACAGGACTAAACCATTCACTATTATTACTGCAATCAAATCTAATCTAATTTATTTATATAGACCTTTTTACAAATGATTTTCTCAAAGCAGCTTCACAGAAATGTGAAATCAGGACAGAGAATCAGACACAACATTAAAACTTTAAAACACAGAAACTTCAGAGATCAACAGAGTAAAAACACTGAGAGGATCCAATACTCACATTTACCTTAAATTATCACCTGTACTATCACATTAACTATCAGATATACAGTACTATCACCTGTACTATCACATTAACTATCAGATATACAGTACTATCACCTGTACTATCACACGAAACATTGCTTGTACCATTGAGGCTCATATACATACTATCACCTGTACTATCATCTATATTATCACATGAACTATCACCTGTACTATCAAGGCTAACAAACATACTATCACCTGTACCATCACCTCTACTATCACATGAACTATCACCTGTACTATCATCTACATTATCACATGAACTATAACCTGTACTATCACATTAACTATCAGATATACAGTACTATCACCTGTACTATCACATGAAACATTGCTCGTACCATCGAGGCTCATATACATACTATCACCTGTACCATCACCTCTACGATCACATGAACTATCACACAAACTACCAAGGCTAATATACATACTATCACCTGTACCATCACGTCTACTATCACATGAACTATCACCTGTACTATCACATTAACTATCAGATATACAGTACTATCACCTGTACTATCACATGAAACATTGCTTGTACTATCGGCTCATATACATACTATCACCTGTACTATCATCTATATTATAACATGAACCATCACCTGTACTATCAAGGCTAACAAACATACTATCACCTGTACCATCACCTCTACTATCACATGAACTATCACCTGTACCATCATCTACATTATCACATGAACTATAACCTGTACTATCACATTAACTATCAGATATACAGTACCATCACCTGTACTATCACATTAACTATCAGATATACAGTACTATCACATGAAACATTGCTTGTACTATCGAGGCTCATATACATACCATCACCTGTACTATCATCTATATTATCACATGAACCATCACCTGTACTATCATCTATATTATAACGTGAACCATCACCTGTACTATCAAGGCTAACAAACATACTATCACCTGTACCATCACCTCTACGATCACATGAACTATCACCTGTACTATCATCTACATTATCACATGAACTATCACTTGTACTATCATCTATACTATCACATGAACTATCACTTGTACTATCACCTGTACCATCACCTCTACGATCACATGAACTATCACCTGTACTATCATCTACATTATCACATGGACTATCACCTGTACTATCACATTAACTATCAGATATACAGTACTATCACCTGTACTATCACATGAAACATTGCTTGTACCATCAAGGCTCATATACATACTTTCACCGTACCATCACCTCTACGATCACATGAACTATCACCTGTACTATTACATGTACCATCACCTCTACTATTACATGAACTATCACCCAAACTATCAAGGCTAATATACATACCATCACCTGTACTATCATCTGTGCTATTACCTCTACTATCACCTTAACTATCACCTGTACTATCACATGAACTATCACACAAACTATCAAGGCTAATACAAATACTATTACCTGTATCATCACCTGTATTATCACCTCATTATCACATGAACCATCACACACACTATCATTGGGTAATATATAGTACAATACATTCAGTACATCAAATTAAAAGTCAGACTCAGACTAACCTGAGAAGCGTCCTCCTCACACTTGAAGAGCTGAACCATCTGCAGCATCTTCAGCCGCCTCACGTCCACCATGTCCTCACACCTAAAAATACCACAGTGCTTTTTTACATTGAATCAATAATCCTAATAATCATATGATTTTTGAAGTTATCTAATTATTTGAGTCTGTTGGAAACGCCAAATCCACTGGAGATCCTATTTAAACCTATAGTTACACACAGAGGTGGGTAGAGTCCAGATACAGAACTAGTGTAAACAGAACTGTTGTAAACATACACCTATCTATCTCAATTGTACTTGGCTGGTGGTGTTTTTCCTCCATAGACTAATTCTAACCATTTGTTTCTTAGCTCTGAATTACTGGGTAAAGTATATAAACACTGATGTGTTATTCGCACAAATAACACAGGAATGAACTGCATGCTGTTTCTAGCGCTGTTAGTTATCTCCTATCTGACGAGACGGCGTCGCTGCCCGGCTTCAGCTCTGTCTGTGGGCGGTCCCGAGCCGAGGTGGGCGGGGCCATGAATACTAATTGACGGGTTGATGTAGACACGGTGCTTTTCCTGATCGACTCGTTTTGTTTTTCTGAATATTTTCTTTTACTAGCTGCTGCAGAAAATGAGGAAGAGGAAGAGTTTCATCATGTGCAGCATCATAAACAACTCAGAGAGACCCACTGTATTTCACCAACAACAAGAATAAGAGGATTTTAGCAGATGGAGAGCTTTAAAATTAAGTTATCATTTTATGGTAGAGTGATTAAGGTCATTTGAACCTCTGCTTCCGCAGCTGCATGTCCTCCATCACGCTGTGGACGTGGTCCACGTTCTCCTTGTTCTCGATCTGCATCTCTTTTCCGTAGAACCAGGACGTTTGGTTAGAAATCTGCTCCAGAAGAACCTGACCTTTCTCCCTCAGACTCTGCAGCGCCCCCTCTGACACACAACCAGAACTACACAGTCAATAAAACACACTCTGAGAATAAAACCATTATAAACACAAACGTCTTTTTATCACTTATAATAAGAAAACATATATAAAACAGAATAAAACATCCTCCTGTACATTTTTACATCTCCACTAAACTCTCATACACATTATAAAAAAAAGAAAAAAAAAAGACATCAAATTCATTGAAAACCCGAAAAAACACTGCATGAACCTGATTCTAATATTCCAAATTCTCACAGTGTTTAAAAACCCTTTATAGCCCCCGCCAGTGTTAATTTTGACAGGTGATTTTAGTCAAAAAGTGACTAAAACTAAGTTAAAATGTATAATAGGTTTAGTCACATTTAAGTCTTTTGGTTATTAATAGTTTTAGTCTTAATTTAGTTTTAATCAACGGAAATAGACAATATTCTAGTCTAGTTTAAGCCTAAAAAATTGTATTCAAATGTACTGTTTTTTTATTTTAGATTTGTGTTGTTATTTTGAGATTTACTGTTAATATGTATTAAAGATTATTTACTGTTAATATAGAATAAAGAAATCTAAACAGACGCAAGCCACATATTTATTTATTTCACATATTTAGAGTTTTGTTTTTCATGGAAGCACAGCTGAACTTATCCCTTTAATGATGTTTATTCAGTAAGTGGGAGCGGAGGAGCTGCTGGATAAATCAGCTGTGTGGGATTCAGAGTGAGGGTCTTGGAGGGAACCAGTCATAAGGATGTTGTGTGGAGTGGCTGTGTTCCGATCATTGATCAATAACATCCTTTACTACAATTAATTTTACCATTCGCCCGTCTTTGACATTTTTGTTTAGTTTTTTTATTATTTGAGGAAAAGTGTAAGACGTTTTGATATAAATTTCATTTTCAGGTATGAATTTTTATTTAGTTCTCGCCTCGTTTTCGTCATGGAAAATAGCTTTTCAACAAAGATTTTTTAATGGAATGAACACTAATTTACTATGTAGGAAAAAGTGAACGAGATTGAAATTAATGATAAATGTGTGTTGAGTTACTGCAGTTTTCTCACCGACGCTCTTCAGCTTCTCCTCCAGGTGTTTGAGGGTTTGCTGGATGGCGGCTCCGTCTGCAGGCGCGACGTCTGCACACAGCATCCCCAACAACCCATCCAACTGCTGAGAGAGCTGGAGAAATAATCCAGAACACAGCAGGACATGAAAAAATTATAATTTTTAAACATTATTTTTTTATCTCTGCCCTTCGAAATCATAATTTTTGAGAAAAAAGTGGAAAAAAATGAATCTATTAATTTTCTGATTTTTTGGATTATACCATCAGATTTGTGTTACAAGCTACAAAAATAGACAATGGAGCTGAGCTCGGATTGGTCAGTCTCTGTTTTTAAAGCATCTGATTCCTAAGAATATCAAACAGATTCCAAAAAAAATGTTATTTATTTATTTTTTATTTTTTTCTTACCAAATTTATCTAGGCTGTTTATATCCCCCTATCACTAGTGATCACAGCGCTAACGCTCGGAGGAAAGCACAGCGACTCCGGTGGTTCTGATACATCAGCTCACAGACGCAGCCTTGTGCTGATCCACATCACCCTAGGAGTGATGAGGGGAAAGAGAGAGCGCCATCTACTGTACTGTACCCACCCAGAGAGAAACAGCAAGTACAACTGTGTGTGCTCTCTCGG
Source organism: Astyanax mexicanus (assembly GCF_023375975.1). NCBI lineage: Eukaryota > Metazoa > Chordata > Actinopteri > Characiformes > Acestrorhamphidae > Astyanax > Astyanax mexicanus. The sequence goes on along the minus strand of NC_064418.1, from coordinate 50,966,924 downwards.
GGCTCCGGCAGCTGATGGCAAGCTGCATGACTGGGATTCGAACCAGTAATTTCCCGACCCATCATAATGGCCCCACTTTGTTTTAAATATAATGTAAGCCTGGGTGAAAGATGCTTCAGGAGGCGGGACGTACGTCCTGGGCGGTCCCGTGGAACTCGTGGGCGGACTGCAGGACGTTCTGCCGGAACTCCAGCTGACTGGCCTGCCTGTAGCACACGTCACTCAGCTGCTGCTGCAGAGCCTTCAGCTCCAGCAGGTCCTCGTCATCCCCCGCGCTCAACAGCGCCGCCATCTGCTGATTCAGCTCCACGTACACCGCAAACCACTCCTGCAGACAATCAATCAATCAATAAATAAACAAATATATTAGGGGTGGGCGATATGGCTCTAAAATTATATCACAATATTTCATGGTATTTTCTCGATAACGATACTTTTGGCGATATGACAAAACTACGGTGGCCGAGAAAGCCCAACGCAGTGCAAATTGAAAAGCGCTGCAAAAGCACAAAACACATCCATCAAAATTACAACACAGGCGCTGCAAATAGAAAAACGCGCTGCAAATACAACCACAACACAACGGAAGTGAGTCACAACACAACGGAATTTTCCCGGGGGACCTTAAAAGATGCTGTACCAGCTAAGCTGCGTCTTCAGTAACGTCTCGGACTTCACTATGTGTACAAAGGACAATACGTGGCAAACAAGGCGTTTTGTGAAGCAGAACTTTTAATAATATGCACACAACCGTGGTGATCACAGGTAATAAACATAACTTACTTTTCAGAAGCTTGTTTGCCACTTATTGTCCTTTGTATACAGCTGGTACAGCATCTTTTAAGGTCCCCCCTCTCATACACATTATAAATAAAAAAAAAGACATCAAATTCATTGAAAACCCAAAAAAACACTGCATGAACCTGATTCTAATATTCCAAAATCTCACAGTGTTTAAAAACCCTTTATAGCCCCCGCCAGTGTTAATTTTGACAGGTGATTTTAGTCAAAAAGTGACTAAAACTAAGTTAAAATGTATAATAGGTTTAGTCACATTTAAGTCTTTTGGTTATTATTAGTTTTAGTCTTAATTTAGTTTTAATCAACAAAAACAGACAACATTCTAGTCTAGTTTAAGCCTTAAAAGTTTTATTCAAATGTACTGTTTTTTTATTTTAGATTTGTGTTGTTATTTTGAGATCATTTACTGCCCCACACAGAGCATAAAGTTGTGGGGAGTTTAATTTTAATCCTGAGAAATAACACACACTGTGAGAATAGTTTAACACTAAGGGTTGATACGAGTCGTATTGTATTTATACTTTAAATTGCAGTTATATCTATTTTATTGCAATGATATCTGGAAAAGCATACAGTCTGAGGAACTGTCTGAGTCTAAAGTGTAAAAAAAAGAGTAATTTCTGAATTATGATTTTGATTATGTCTCTTAGTACTGTAACGCTGCACACTGCAACACTGCCACCTGTTGGCTGGACACAGACCTGTGAAGAACACCAGGTGATACTGGAATTTCTCACCACTCTTATCTATTAGTCTGCGTTCACACAGCAGGTAAAAGATGTCCAAATCTGATATTTAGTTCTGGCTGTTCACACAACCTTTTTTTAATGTGTCTCATATCTGACATCTGTTTAGAGGCTTTGCGCTGTGTAACTGATGCTCAGGCTCAAAACAGCAGCGCTTCACGTGAAGTTTCAGTTTCATCCTAGTCAGAATCCAGGGAGCTATGAATGAGTTCAGAGTTTAAGGCAGATAATTCACTCCAGCTCACTGAACTCACTGAAATCAACTGGCATCACAAACAAATATAATATATATACGTATATATATATATATATATATATATATATATATATATATATATATATATATATATATATATATATATATATATATATATATATATATATACGTATATATATATTACATTACATTTGGCAGACGCTTTTGTCCAAAGCGACTTACAATAGTCAAGAACAATGTAAAATAAGTTTAAAGGTAAAAACATCTTTGGATAGGGATAAAAGGAGGTCAAAGGGGAATAATAGGATAGAGGAGTGAAGGAGAGGAAGAAGGAGATGAGGTTAGAATTTAGTTAGTGTGTTAGAGGTGTTAGGAGAGTAAGAGCTCTTTGAAGAGCTCAGTCTTCAGGAGTTTATTAAAGATAGTGAGAGATTCTCCTGATCTGGTAGTAGAAGGTAGTTAGTTAGAGGTGTTAGGAGAGTAAGAGCTCTTTGAAGAGCTCAGTCTTCAGGAGTTTATTAAAGATAGTGAGAGATTCTCCTGATCTGGTAGTGGAAGGTAGTTAGTTAGAGGTGTTAGGAGAGTAAGTGCTCTTTGAAGAGCTCTGTCTTCAGGAGTTTATTAAAGATAGTGAGAGATTCTCCTGATCTGGTAGTAGAAGGTAGTTAGTTAGAGGTGTTAGGAGAGTAAGTGCTCTTTGAAGAGCTCTGTCTTCAGGAGTTTATTAAAGATAGTGAGAGATTCTCCTGATCTGGTAGTAGAAGGTAGTTAGTTAGAGGTGTTAGGAGAGTAAGTGCTCTTTGAAGAGCTCTGTCTTCAGGAGTTTATTAAAGATAGTGAGAGATTCTCCTGATCTGGTAGTAGAAGGTAGTTAGTTAGAGGTGTTAGGAGAGTAAGTGCTCTTTGAAGAGCTCTGTCTTCAGGAGTTTATTAAAGATAGTGAGAGTTTCTCCTGATCTGGTAGTAGAAGGGAGTTAGTTAGAGGTGTTAGGAGAGTAAGTGCTCTTTGAAGAGCTCTGTCTTCAGGAGTTTATTAAAGATAGTGAGAGATTCTCCTGATCTGGTAGTAGAAGGTAGTTTGTTCCACCATTGGGGAACTCTGTATGAGAACAGTCTGGATTGCTTTGTGTGAATATATATATATATATAAAATGACATAGATACCGTAGTTTCTTACAAATAGTGGAAATCTTTCGAAATGCTGCACAGCTATCGGAATATTTTATTATTATTATTATTATTACTATTTTTTAATGTACTCACGCTGTGTTGGCTCTCGATCTCCTCGTGCTTCAGCTGCAGGGCCTGCGACGCTCTGATCGAGTCTCCGATCCCCCACTGAGTCCGGAGCTGATCCGTACCCGGACCTTCCAACCAGTTCACTACCTGCACACACCAGTATAATAACACTATCACTAACCACATCCATCCCATAAATCCCATAAATCAACACGCTCAACACCGACTAAAGTACTTCTTTTAAAATCTGAAACTTAGAAAGAAAATGTGTTTAAGAATTACAGTTTCAGTTACTTGCTGAATTAATACCGTAAATTAACTGGAAAATATATACATACCTAAGCCCTTATTTTTTAATAATAACAACTTTTGATAATGTATGTATTAATGCATATTTTTCAATCGCTGGACTTATTTATTTGACCACGTCTTTTTCTGCGCCGCCTATTGGAGACATGACATTTTGCACTGTGCCTATAGGATCTAGCGCCCCCCAGTGGTGTATACTGACCAAGCACATTTGTCGTGTGTGGGCATCCATGCTCTGATTATGTCAGAAAAACAACGTTTGACAAAGATTGTAAAAATTTACATAACCTCGCCAGAAAGCCACCAAAAAGGCTGTGACTGTTTTAAATTAGTTTTTTTTTTTTGAGTTTACCTTTTTCCTACTATTTAAATGTTTTATTTATTTGTATTTATTTATTATTACTTTTTATTTTTTATTCTAATGTTTTATATTTTGATTATTATGCATTTTTCATTTCTTATCTTTCCAAAACTTTTTCCTTTTATTTAAAAAAAAATATTTTTTCTTTATTTTTTCTTTATTTTACAAATATGTTTGTATGGTCTTTTAGAATTTTCTATTTACAATATATATTTTATTCATATATATTTAACGTTAATTTAAAATTTGTATTTCTATTATCTATTTTTATTTTTTTACTATTTTATTCCTTATTATTTCTAATTTCTTATTAAATGTTGTCAATCCCTTTTATAATGTAAATGCTCGGAAACATGGTAAATAAGGGTCACCCTCAATCTACTCCTCAGTGAAAATAAAGATTGATTGATCGATTGATTTAGTGATCCAAACAAACAAACAAATGGTCTCCAGTAAAATGCTGCCGCTGCTGCTTTATCTCTTCACATATTTGTGAAAAACCAGAGCAGGTGTGCAGGCAGGTGTACAGGTGAGTTGTGGGAGTGTTACCTGCATGACCTTGGTCTGGATCTCCTCCAGCTGTGAGCGTTTGCTGCGCTGACGGCACACCTCCTGGTACTTGGTGTACTGCTCCCTCAGAGAGTCCAGCAGCTTCATCACCTGCGGCTGAGCCAGGAGCTCGTCATCCATCGGAGACCACGCCGTCCCCCCGCCACCACCACCACCTACACCACCTCCTCCACCCTCAGAACCATTAAACCGCCTCTGCTGCAGCTCCGACAGCAGCTCATGACCTGAGAGAGAGAGTAAAGCATTAGCATTAGCCGCTTACTTTTGCCATTCAGAGGTGAGTATCATCAGCCTGTAGCCTGCTGTTAACCCCGGCTAGCAGTGCTGGAGGAGCATTAGCATTAGCCACTAACCGCATTTAGCGCTAGCTCTTTCCCCGTTCAGAGATGAGTATATTACACTGTAGTCTGTGTGTTTACTGTGTAAAAACAAGCTACGTCGCACAAACCGCTAGCTAGGTTCCTCAGTGTAGCGCTGTTAGTCGATATTAGCCACTAACCATGGCTAGTGCTAGTGGTTAGCTGCTTATGCTAATGCTGCTGCACCCAGCCTTACTGGAAATATGGAAATCAAAGCATTCAAAGCAGAATTACAGTAGAATTACAGTTTTATTAACTGCTGAATTAGAAGACAAACATGGCGACACCCCCGGTTCCTTACTAGTGTCTCACAATGCGCCTTATAATCCGGTGCTCCTTATGTATGAATTCTATCAATCAGGTATTAAGGAGCAGTAAAGACCTTCCACTGAAGTACAGAGTTATACAGGAGTTTCAGTTTAGTTCTCCAGCACCGTGGCATTAGCCGCTAACCAAGCTAAGCGCTAGCTCTTTTGCCATTCAGAGGTGAGTATATCGGACTGTAGTCTGCTGCTAGCACTGCTGGAGCAGCATTAGTATTAAATGCTAACCACGCTAAGCGCTTTACTCACCCAAATGAACAAACAGTTTTTAGGAGAGAAATCTGTGTAGATTAACGTCCAGCACTCATTTTACTTTAAAAGAAAATGTTTTTATAAGAATTTAAAAGGATTTTAAAGGTTTTGCCACCCAGAGGCGACACTGGCTGAATTAGAAGGCAAACATGGCGACACCCATGTTCCTTACTAGTGTCACATAATGCGCCTTAAAATCTGGTGCATCTTATAGTGTGAAAAATGCTGTAATGTAATATAATGATCTTGTATGAGTGGATTAAACTGTATGGTGGAGATACACCGATTATAAAGATGTTGTTCAGAGTCTCTCATCATCACAAAACCCAACAATAACAGAGAGAGAGAGAGAGATTCCCCCTCCTGACCCGCCGTCCTCACACTCTGTAAACAAACGCAGGATTTACAACCTCTCTGCGTTACGCCGGGCTCAGTGCCGGGTTCAGTGCCGGGCTCAGTGCCGGGCGTGAGTCATCTAACCAGTCACAATGACCCGGTTCAGAGCGCCGGACCGGCAGAGACAGAGACCGGTCCAAACACACAAAGCTTCCTTTACTGAACACAGCACAGCTCCTCCACCACACACCACATACAGCACTTACTGCACACGATACGACCGTCTACACTGTTATACTGTACATTTACTACCTAAAATTAGATTTAAATACAGTCTAAAAACAAAAACACTATAATAAATAAAATATAAGAGCAAATATCTGTGTAAAGGTGTAAAAAGTATTTATACAATTAGAAAAGAAAACTGTACAAAACTGCTGTCTAGTGGGCGGGGCTTAAACACAACACACAGAAGAGATCTTTACTAATTCAAACTAACGATAAATATCGATAGAGTATTTTAGAAAACAAACAGAGTATTGCAAAACAAAATATCGCAATACCAATACCAAAATTGAGACTTGATATGATGCCGGTCTAAATATCTTAATATACTGGATATACTGGAAGAAAACCACAGCAAAAGCCTAAAACATCAGACAGTAATAGAGAAATAGAAATGTGAAGAAAGAAGGGAAGGAAGGAAGTAGGAAAGAGAGGAAGGAAGGAAGAAAGGAAGAAGGAATGAAGTAGGGAAGAAAATAAGGAAGTAAGGAGGGAGGGAAGGACGAAATTAAGGAAGGAAGGAATTAGGAAAGGAAGTAGTGAAAGAAGTAAGGAAAGTAGGAAGTAAGGAAAGAAGAAGGGAAAGAACAAAGGAAGGTGGGAAGGAAGGAAGTAGGAAAGGAAGTAGTGAAGGAAGAAAAGAATGAATGAGGTAAGGAGGAAGGGAAGGAAGTAAGGAAGGAAGTTGTAGATGATGTGGGAATCTCACCAGTCTGGAGAACCGTTTCAGGGTCAAATGAAGGCAGGGCGTTACAGTCTGAAGGCCTGGAGAGATTTAAAAATAAAAATATATATTTAATTTGATTCAGTAGAGCAGCTTTATGCTTATGCAGAATCTGCATTTGCATTAAATGACTTTCTGGGAAACTTTACAGGACAATTAAATCACTAAATAATAAAACTAATCAGATCTAGCTGAGATTATGCAAATATTATACAATCACAGCAACCAAATTAAATACTTATTTATTATTCAGAGGGAGAATCTGCACACGTTCCACACAATTACCCTCTAATCCCGTCTAAATCACTCATTAACCAATAAATCACTAATCAAACATTTTAACCCAACAAAGAGAAGAGAACAGCTGAACAGATTTCTGATAATTAATGACTCCTGGTAGAAGAGAAGCATCTCACAGCAAAATAAAATATCTATCTTATCACAGTCGATTATAAGAAAATTCATTGTCCATTAAAAGACACAGTCCTAGATTTGGTTAATAAATAGGTGAGGGTTTATTAGTGCATCTCTATGTATCTTATTACCCGCACAGGTATAAAAAATATCCTCTCCCCTTTATTATTAATAAACAAACAAACAAATACATAACTTAACTAATATTTCAAGTACACAACTACCCCATAAATCACTGCAGCAACCTGACACACCAAACACTCATTAATAATAAATAATATTTAATAAAGAGAGAGAGAGAGAGAGAGAGAGAGAGAGAGAGAGAGAGAGAGAGAGAGAGAGAGAGAGAGAACACAGTACAGGACATGAGAGAAAGAGAAGACAGAAAGGTAAAGAGCGGGAGAGAAAGACAGAGAGAAAGAGAGTGAGAACAGTACAGAACATGTGAGAGAAAGAAAGAGAGAGAGAAAGAGAGAGAGAGACAGAGAAATAGAGAGAGTGAAATAGAGAGAGAGAGAACAGTACAGAACATGTGAGAGAAAGAGAGAGAGAGAGAGAGAGAGAGAGATTGATCAAGGAAGAGAGAGAATTATAGAGAAAGGAGAACAGGAGAGCATGTGAGAGAGAGAGAGAGAGAGAGAAGACAGAAATGTAGAGAGCGGGAGAGAGAGAGAGAACAGTACAGAAACTTTGGAGGAAAGAAAGAGAGAGAGACAGAGAAATAGAGAGAGTGAAATAGAGAGAGAGAGAACAGTACAGAACATGTGAGAGAGAGAGAGAGAGAGAGAGAGACAGACAGAGTGATCAAGGGAGAGAGAGAATTATAGAAAATGGAGAACAGTAGAGCATGTGAGAGAGAGAGAGAGAGAGAGAGAGAGAGACAGACAGAGTGATCAAGGGAGAGAGAGAATTATAGAAAATGGAGAACAGTAGAGCATGTGAGAGAGAGAGAGAGAGAGAGAGAGAGAGAGAGAGAGAGCTACAGTATGGGTATATAAAATAAAGTAAAGAGAAGCAGATAAGAGGTTTTAGCTGAAGGTAATAGGGGGGCGGGGCTTAATACCTGGGTTTGTCTGGTTGGCCGGTTTTCTCGTTTTCGTTAATGACCGCGAGCTCGTCCAGCAGAGACGTCGACTCCTTAGTGAATTTTTCAAAAACCTGAACAGAATTTTATATCTAGTGTCATAAAGAGTTATACAGTCATAATAACCAGTCTACATAACACAGCATGATTTATTACCAGGGGAATGATTTTAATAATGCAGAGGAAATGATCTAAGAAAGTCGTAATTTAGTTTCTCAAAAGAGCTAAAAAGAGGCTTGAATCTCTGTACAGCTGAGCTCCTATACGGAGCTGAAGTGGATCTACAGTGCTGGATTGTGTTTCTCATCAGTAGTAAATTCTGTGTCTGGAACTCACCAGTCTCTTGTTGACCCAGTCCATGTGGTCGTACTGCAGACTGCCCCCGAACTCGTCCGTCAGCTGACACGGCTCGATGTAGCGCGTTAGCTTATTAGCCGACACCAGGATTACCTACACACAGGATATAAAAGTTCAACAAGAACAAACACATTACAAAAAAACTAAGAAATAAAGAAGGAGAAAAGAAAGAGATAAAAAGAGACAGGCTAAAAAGGATAAAAGAATGTGTGAACCTAGAAATCAAATGAAAGTTGAAATAAATAAAAAACAAAACTCTTAACTCCACCATCAATTACACTGATTTTAGAAAATACTCGTCATCAGTGTCCTTCATCACCCTGCCATCCAGAACCAGAACATAGAGAAATACAGCTGTAAAGCAACACAATTACCAGCAACAAGAGAAAAGAGAACAATACGTCAATCTCTCTCTTATTCTCATTCTCTCTCTCTCTAAATATATATAGACATCTCAATATGTCTCTCACTCCATTGCACCATATCTCTCCATCTCTCTATATCTCTCATATCTCTCCATCTCTTTCATCTCTGCCTCCATCTCCAAATCTCTCATCTTTTTCTCTCCATTGCTCGATATCTCTCTCTCTCCACATCTCTCAATCCCTCAAAATCTTTCTCCATCTTTCTCATTTATTTCTCTCTCATCTCCATTTCTCATCTGTCTAATTCTCTATCCATCCATCCATCTCTCTCTCTCTACATCTCCATCTCTCGATCCATCTCTCAATCTCTTTCATCTCTCTCCTTCTCTCAATATCTCTGCCTCCATCCCCAAATCTCTCATCTTTTTCTCTCCATTGCTCGATATCTCTCCCTCTCCACATCTCTCAATCAGTCAAAATCTTTCTCCATCTTTCTCATTTATTTCTCTCTCATTTCCATTTCTCAGTTGTCTAATTCTCTATCCATCCATCTCTCGCTCTCTCTCTCTCTCTCTCTCTACATCTCTATCTCTCTATCTATCTCTCATCTATGTATTTATCCAGATCAAAATGTGTGGGATGGATTATTACAGGAAGAACATTAGGAACCTCTACAACTACAAGCTGAGACATCTGCAGCGTTACACACGCGTTACACACACGTTACACACACGTAACACACACGTAACACACACGTTACACACACGTTACACACACGTTACACACACGTTACACACACGTAACACACACGTTACACACACGTAACACACACGTTACACACACGTAACACACACGTAACACACACGTAACACACACGGTACACACACGGTACACACACGTAACACACACGTTACACACACGCTACACACACGCTACACACACGTAACACACACGTTACACACACGTTACACACACGTAACACACACGTAACACACACGTTACACACACGTTACACAGACGTAACACACACGTAACACACACGTGTGTGCACACGTAACACACACGTTACACACACGTTACACACACGTAACACACACGTAACACACACGGTACACACACGGTACACACACGGTACACACACGTTACACACGTTACACACGTTACACACGTTACACACGTTACACACACGTTACACACACGTAACACACACGTAACACACACGTTACATACATGTTACACACACGTTACACACACTGTACACACACGGTACACACACGGTACACACACATGTTCCACACTACTTCTGAATGTGTAAATTAATAAATATTACCCTAAATTAGTCTAAATTTGTAATAATTTATAGTTTCTGATAACATTTCTCTTCCTTAAGAACAGAATTAGAATCCCACTCTTGCTGATTATAATATTACTGAATATTGTTTTATAATAATGGGCTGTACTGTTTTGATGTTGTATAGTACTGGAACTGGAGCTGCTGGTTCTGGTAAAGTTTACTGGGCTGAACTGGATCTCTCAGTCTCTCAGTCTCCATATGCTCCATATCACTGCCAGACCCACAGTGCTGATCTGAGGGGATTATTACAGCACAGCTCTCGGCCAATCAGCTGCAGCGGAACTGCCCTGTTCAGTGTGTGTGTGTGTGTGTGTGTGTGTGTGTGGTGAAGTGGGTCAGGAGTATGCTAATGAGTGTGTTCTGGAGAACTCCGGCTCGGGTCACTTCCTGCAGTTACTATACTGACCCCCATTCAGCACACACACACACACACGACTGAGTGTGTGTGTGATATATACACACTGTGTGTGTGTGTGCTGAGGTGCATATACACAGTGTGTGTGTGTAAGTGTTGTGTGACAGTGTGTGTGTGTGTATGTACATAGTGTGTGTGTGGTGTGTAGGAATGTGTTTGTCATTGTGTGTGTTGTGCATGTACACAGCGTGTGTGTTTGTGTGTGTACACAGCGTGTGTGTGTGTTATATACACAGTGTGTGTAAGTGTTGTGCACCACTGTTTGTGTATGTACATAGTGTGTATGTACGTGTGCATGTGTGTATATACACACTGTGTGATACAGTGTGTTTACGTACGTACACAGTGTGTGTGTGTGTGTGTGCACTGAACACTGAAAGACATCACCCACCTCTATTTCCCCACCCTACTTCTGTTGCTAGGCAACCTGACATAATTAGGTTATGTTCAAAAAAGAAGGCGGAGCCTTAAGACAAGAAAACAAATGAGCCCCACTCCCAATTGGCTGCAGCTTCCAAAAAGCCCCACCCCCTCAATCTGCTGAGCACCTGTACAGCTTCTTTACCCCACACTCACATCCTGTAGGTCACTGCCCCCCACCGTATCCACCCCCCCTCCAGCTCCTGCTGACTTCAGCACTTTCCAGCTGCTAACACATCTGTCAGCTAATTAACCTACACGATTAATTAGCTAATTAATGAGCCTTTAATTAATTTTACAATCTCTGTATAAACGAGGGGATTACAGGTCTTTGATGTCCAGGGAAATACAGTATATTCAGAACACACTCATTCAGTAGATACTAGATTACACTGATTTTCCTCGGATTCCTTTTCTTAGTATTTATAAATAAGGATTAATCTACAGTTACAGTAGATACAGAATCACCAGCACCGTAATCTGTTGTACCCGTACTGCTCTGTAATTAATCTACAGTTACAGTAGATACAGAATCACCAGCACTGTAATCTGTTGTACCCGTACTGCTCTGTAATTAATCTACAGTTACAGTAGATACAGAATCACCAGCACTGTAATCTGTTGTACCCATACTGCTCTGTAATTAATCTACAGTTACAGTAGATACAGAATCACCAGCATCGTAATCTGTTGTAAACGTACTGCTCTGTAATTAATCTACAGTTACAGTAGATACAGAATCACCAGCACCGTAATCTGTTGTACCCGTACTGCTCTGTAATTAATCTACAGTTACAGTAGATACAGAATCAACAGCACTGTAATCTGTTGTACCCGTACTGCTCTGTAATTAATCTACAGTTACAGTAGATACAGAATCACCAGCACCGTAATCTGTTGTACCCGTACTGCTCTGTAATTAATCTACAGTTACAGTAGATACAGAATCACCAGCACCGTAATCTGTTGTACCCATACTGCTCTGTAATTAATTAATGTAATTTCATGAACTGATGACGCAGAATGTAGCTCAATCCTGTTTTTGAACACAAAAATACTGTCTTAATTTTATCAGGCCTATACTTTAGGCACACTCTGGCCCAGAGCATGAAGGCAATTTATTATCAGTTTAATTTAATCAGCAAAACCTGAGATCAGCAAAAGTCCAGAGACTGAGAATCACAAGACTCCAGATGCTGCCAGCTCTTTACAATTCAATCAGCTGATAATCTGCTACAGACGAAGCACTGTAACCCTCAGAGAGAGAGACGAGACAGTAAAAGCATCAAAACCAACTCAAAACAGTTCTGTTTTGGTGAAAACAACATGATCAGACCTCAATCTGACCAGACTACCAAATAGCTAAACAGGTGCAGTTTAATCTGATTTATTACCCAGATAATAGCATAGAAAATCATCTTATTGTACAGCTCTGTTTGAGTAAAATGAACATTGTTGTTTTATTCTATAAACTACAGACAACATTTCTCCCAAATTCCAAATAAAATATTCTCATTTAGAGCATTTATTTACAGAAAATGAGAAATGTCTGAAATAACAAAAAAAAAAAAAAAAGATGCAGAGCTTTCAGACCTCAAATAATGCAAAGAAAACAAGTTCATATTCATAAAGTTTTAAGAGTTCAGAAATCAATATTTGGTGGAATAACTCCACAGTTTTTGTTTTCATGTATCTTGGCATCATGTTCTCCTCCACCAGTCTTACACACTGCTTTTGGATAACTTTATGCTGCTTTACTCCTGGTGCAAAAATCAAGCAGTTCAGTTTGGTGGTTTGATGGTTTGTGATCATCCATCTTCCTCTTGATTATATTCCAGAGGTTTTTAATTTGGTCAAATCAAAGAAACTCATCATTTTTAAGTGCTTTTATATATTTTTTTTTCCCAGAGCTTTATTTATTTTATTAACCTTACCCTAAACTAAACCAAACCAAGGGGAAAACGCTGCAGGTTAAACATCTGCATCCTGATAGAAATGACTGTGTAACTGAATAAAGTGAAACTGATATTCATACTGGATCTTATCGTGTGTCTGGGAGAAGAAAATCATCATTTTTTAAGTGTCCAGACAGTCCGTCTCTCTAACCAGCGCCTGGAGCAAGATGTCTGCTCTAATAACTGTACTGACAATGATATAAAACCATGAATTATAGACTTATAGTTCTTCCCAGTTTACACCAGACACATCCAATCTACTCAATAAAACTGATTTAGTATCTTTATTTATAGCCCCACTGAGATATACCTGCTTCCTCTGCAGTAGTGAGCCAATTCAGGATTTATATCAGCTCACCAAACGCTGAATCATTTCTTGGAGACGCAGAATCATTTATTGGATATACTGAATCATTTACTGGAGATGCTGAATCAATTATTGGAGATGGTGAATAATTTATTGGAAATATTGGATCATTTATTGGTAATATTTAATTATTTGTTGGAGATGCTGAATCATTTATTGAAGATGTTGAATCATTCATTAGAGATGGTGAATCATTTATTAGACAAGCTGAATCATTTGTTGTAGTTGCTGAATCATTCATCGAAGATGCTGAATCGTTTATTAGAGATTCTGAACCATTTGTCAGAGATTTATTGGAGATGCTGAATCATTTATTGGAAATATTGAATCTTTTTTTTGGTAATACTGAATCATTAATTGAAGATGCTGAATCATTTATCAGAGTTGCTAATTCGTTTATTGTAGTTGCTAAATTGTTTACTCAAGATGCTGAATAATTTATTGGAGATACTGAATCATTTACTGAAAATGCTGAATCATTTATTGGAGTTGCTGAATCATTTATTGGAGATGCTGAATCATTTATTGGAGATGCTGAATCATTTATTGGAGATGCTGAATAATTTATTGGAGATGCTGAATCATTTATTGGAGATGCTGAATCATTTATTGGAGATGCTGAATCATTTATTGGAGATGCTGAATAATTTATTGGAGATGCTGAATCATTTATTGGAGATGCTGAATCATTTATTGGAGATGCTGAATCATTTATTGGAGATGCTGAATCATTTATTGGAGATGCTGAATCATTTATTGGAGATGCTGAATCATTTATTGGAGACGCTGAATCATTTATTAAAGATGCTGAATAATTTATTGGAGATGCTGAATCATTTATTGGAGATGCTGAATCATTTATTGGAGATGCTGAATCATTTATTGGAGACGCTGAATCATTTATTAAAGATGCTGAATCATTTATTAAAGATGCTGAATCATTTATTGGAGATGCTGAATCATTTATTAAAGATGCTGAATCATTTATTGGAGATGCTGAATCATTTATTGGAGATGCTGAATCATTTATTGGAGACGCTGAATCATTTATTAAAGATGCTGAATCATTTATTGAAGATGCTGAATCATTTATTAAAGATGCTGAATCATTTATTGGAGTTGATGAATCATTTATTGAAAATGCAAAATTATTTATCAGAGTTGCTGAATTATTTATAGGAGATATAAAGCCTCCAGAACTCACCTCAAATCCAAGTCGGTCCTTCTCCTTCCAGAAGCAGAAATGGGTGACCTTCTTGTCCCAGAATTCATCTGGCTTCACCACGCACACCAGCGACACCTCGGCCGGGATGACGTTCTGAAAGAGGAGTGCGATGGAGAACAAATCTGATTATCTGACTAACGGCGCCTCAGATAAAACACAGCGCGTGAAACGTACAGATTTACAGCTATTAAAATCTCATTTAAAGCCATTAGAGGAGCAGATTAAAATCATTAACTCGCTCGAAACCAACATAGTCATGCTCTTTACACCACGCCACTAACACATTAAACAATCAGGGCATGAAGCCTAAATCTGGGCTGGAGCAGGATGCAGGATGCACGGGGAGCTGATAGGATGCCAACTTTTAATTAATAGCTCAAAAAAAACACAAAACGCAGCATTAAAACAGCAACACCACCGACACAGTCACGTCCCAAATAACACAGATATATTAAACCATCAACAACACGCCATTAAAAACAGATCAGCCTGCAAAAAACACTGGTGAAAAACACTGGGCCCTATTTAATGACCTATCGGCAAGCCGTACACTGTGAAGCTTGATTCAGGACGTAGTGTCCGTGTGTCTTTGCTATCATAACGATGGGAAAAGTACACGGCTGGAAACGTGCATTAATAACAGGCTGTACTGATTCTGCATGAGCAAATCAGCACTTTCACAAATCATTACAGGTCTTTTTTTTTTGTTACTCCATAGGTGTAATTAAGTTTTTCTGCCTCTCTGCCTCACCCTACCTCAATTTGCCTTGAGATACCTCACCCTAATTTGCACTGCCCCGCCCTACTTCGCTCTGCCACGCACTACCTCATTTTACCTTGAGCTACCTCGCCCTCCTTTGCGCTGCCTCGCCTTACTTTACTCTGCCTCTCTCTGTTTTGTTCAGTCTTATGCTACCTCAATTTACTTTGGGCTACCTCGGCCTAATTCGCATTGCCTCATCATACTTCGCTCTGCCTCGTTCTCTCATTCTGCCTAGCCATACTTCACTTTGCTCTGCCTCGCCCTACCTCAGTCTGCCTTATGTTACCTCACCCTACTTTAGGCTGCCTCATCTTACTTTGGGCTACTTTGCCCTACCTCACCTCTGAATAATTTGCATTGCCTCATCATACTTCGCTCTGCCTCACCCTATTTTGTTCTGCCTTATGCTACCTCACCCTACTTTAGGCTAATTCGCATTGCCTCATCATACTTCGCTCTGACTCGCCCTACCTCAGTCTGCCTAACCTTACTTCACTTCGCTCTGTCTCATTCTACCTCGCTCTGCTTGCCCTAATTTGCTCTGCCTCACCTTACTTCGCTCTGCCTCATCCTACTTCACACTGCCTTGCTTTAATTCTCTCTGCCTCGCCCTACTTCGGTCTACCTTGAGCTACCTCACCCTTATTTGAATTGCCTCATCATACTTCAACCTGCCTCGCTCTTATTTGCATTGCCTCATCCTACCTTAGTTTAACTTTAGCTGCCTCACCCTATTTCGCTTTAGGTAGATCTGCATCACTCTACCTCTCAGTGCCTCATTCTACTTCACACTGCCTCGTTCTTCCTCGCTCTTCTTGCCCTAATTTGCTCTGCCTCACCTTACTTCGCTCTGCCTCATCCTACTTTGCACTGCCTTGCTTTACTTCACTCTGCCTCGCCCTACTTCGGTCTGCCTTGGGCTACCTCGGCCTAATTTGCATTGCCTCATCATACTTCACCCTGCCTTGCCCTAATTTGCATTGCCATACCCTACCTCAGTTTAACTTTAGCTGCCTCACCCTATTTCGCTTAAGGTAGAGCTGCCTCAGTCTACCTCTCTCTTCATAGCTCTGCCTCACTCTGCCTCGCTCTACTTGCTGCAGCATCAATCTACTTCACTCTGCCTTGCCCTACCTTACATCGCTCTCCATAGCTCTGCTTCCCCTACTTTGCTCTCTGTAGCTCTGCCTCACTCTGCCTCCAGCCCTGTTATGTCATGTGAGCACAGGCTGCAGTATGTGGAGCTCCCCCTGTGGCAGCATGTAGGTAATGCAGTTTCAGATTGCTTATATTTACAATTCATATTAAATCACAGTCTTATCCATGTGTTTATTGCGATATATAATTAAAAAAACTGATTTATCTTAAAATGCACTTTGGGGGGGAACTTGTGAAATGCCATTCTTTACTTCTTAAATCTATTATTATGCCTCAATCAGACAATTTAATATATTTTTTCAACAAAGTCAGAGAGTAACGGGGTAAAATGCAGATCTGATCTGCACTTATAACACCTTTACTCTTTACTATATCGTAATTTATCCTTATTTACACTCAGACAGACGATTCCACCACTGATATAAAACTCAAACCAGGCACTAATAACCAGTCCCCTCCTCCCAGTCATACTGGAAACCATCATCAAACACAAACTGGATCCAAACAGCTCTGGGCGATCAGAGCGAGTGAAGTAGGTCAACACACAGTTTATATTCCTGCTCCTCCTCTGAGCTTCTGGGTCACAGAACACACTGAGATTCATACAGCAAATAAAAGATCAGAGCTTCTTATATCAAACCACAGAGCCCCGCCCGAGCTGCTGATCTCATGATCTCATGATAACCATTTAACTCATCATTTTAACACGGCAGAGAACATCCTGCACACACACACAGAAACACACACACACAGACACACTTTAACTTCACACAGATCACTAACACAATAATCATAACACACTCTCTAGGGGTAGGCGATACGGCCCTAAAATATCATCATGATATATTTCATGTTATTTTTACGATAATGATACTCTTAGCAATATAACAAAACACTAAATTAAAAATATATAATTATTTCAAGAATACACAACTGTAACAAAATAAAAAAAACTATATATTAATTAATTTATTATTTTTTTTAGTCTAATGCTTTATATTTTGATTCTTATATTCTTAGTTCATTATTATTCATTTTATCATTTCTTATCGTTCTTATCATTTTACTTTACTTTTAATATTATCTTTTGATTTATTTCATTTTTTTGACAAATTCTTTACTTTTGTTTCGTACTAATTTGTTTTTTTTAATGGTCTTTTCGAAATGTTCTATTTTACATATATATTTTACACATACAGAATTTTAAGAACTTTTAAAAAGTATCCTCAAGTGCAGTCACCAAAAAGACAATCAAAAACGTTATGTGAAGAAACTGGCACTCATCAGGACCACCTCAGGAAAGAAAAGGAAGAGCGAGAGTTTCCTCTGTTTTACAGGATAAGTTTATTTAAAAGTTACCAGCCTCAGAAACCACAAATTAACAAACAGCTTCTCAGATAAGATTATTTTAGAGTATTTAGGTTTGTTTAACACTGTTTTTAAGTTACTACAGGATTCCTTATGAGTTCCTTTATAGTCTGGATTCATTTACCTTTTATTTTACTATTAACAGATTGATGTTTTCCCTGCAGAAAAACAAGCTCCATTCATATGATCTCTCTCGTCAGTATCTAGTGTATCCAGTGTGAATTTCTGGTGTTTATTCAGTGAACAGGAGGCTCCATATGTCAGGAAACAGGAGGACATGCTGAAATGTGACCGTGGGGAAATATCTGCGTCTGCAGCACGACCTGGTACTTCCTGCCAATCAGGACGTGCTGTAGAACACGGCGAGTGTGCCAGCATCACATCAGACTCACGGATCAGATCAGGAGTCATCATCAGTTCTGATCCGGAGGGAGATCAACCAGAAATATGTTGGGAAAATTAAAGCTTTAATAAAAGTACTCCCTCAACCAGAACCGGTTCTGCCTGCTTCAGTTTTACACTGGAGATACAAGGTTAATGATACTGTAATAAGATGTGTTTGACTAAAGGCCAATTTATACTTATTTATAGGGATGCAGCTTTTCTGGTATCGGCCGATACCGAGTACCGATACCGATACAAACTGTCTTATGCTGAATGAGATATAATAATCTGATTGGCTGCTCCTTAGTTTGCGCCTTTTTTTGAAAGATCTGTTAAGATGATTGGCTGCAGCAGATAACGATTGACAAGGGGCTCCTCTTGTTGACTTAAAATTATTCAACTGAACATGTAATGATCAATGTATATATGGTAAAAACATAGGAACATCTTTAGGCGCTTTTCAGATTTTCTATTATTTTTATTTTTTTTATTACAAGATATATGTGCAGTGTATTCAGATCTGTATTGTGTAAACTGATATAGAAGTTGTAAAGTTGCTCACCAGGAGATGGTGGATGGCAGTAATCCTGCTCCATAGTTAGCGTTCGGCTTGGTTAGCAGGTTATTGTACTCTGGTTTGGTTGTTTACGTTTGCTGTTTAGCATTAGCGTTGGGCTCGGTTAGCGTCGGGCTCGGTTAGCGTCGGGCTCGGTTAGCGTCGGGCTCGGTTAGCGTCGGACTCGGTTAGCGTCGGACTCGGTTAGCGTCGGACTCGGTTAGCGTCGGGCTCGGTTAGCGTCGGGCTCGGTTAGCGTCGGGCTCGGTTAGCGTCGGGCTCGGTTAGCGTCGGGCTCGGTTAGCGTCGGGCTCGGTTAGCGTCGGGCTCGGTTAGCGTCGGGCTCGGTTAGCGTCGGACTCGGTTAGCGTCGGACTCGGTTAGCGTCGGACTCGGTTAGCGTCGGACTCGGTTAGCGTCGGACTCGGTTAGCGTCGGACTCGGTTAGCGTCGGACTCGGTTAGCGTCGGACTCGGTTAGCGTCGGACTCGGTTAGCGTCGGACTCGGTTAGCGTCGGACTCGGTTAGCGTCGGACTCGGTTAGCGTCGGACTCGGTTAGCGTCGGACTCGGTTAGCGTCGGACTCGGTTAGCGTCGGACTCGGTTAGCGTCGGGCTCGGTTAGCGTCGGGCTCGGTTAGCGTCGGGCTCGGTTAGCGTCGGGCTCGGTTAGCGTCGGGCTCGGTTAGCGTCGGGCTCGGTTAGCGTCGGGCTCGGTTAGCGTCGGGCTCGGTTAGCGTCGGGCTCGGTTAGCAGGGTAATGTACTCAGGTTTGGTTGTTTGCCATTTGCTGTTTGAGTAAAAAGGCACGCTGCTGCAGTAGCTCTTGCTATGCCTGCCGATACCCATTGCCGATACAGATACTGTGTGTAAGTGCCCTACTTATTTAAATACTAAAAAAACAATTTAAAACACACACACACACACACACATATATATATATAAATAAACAAGACAGTGGCAATACTGTTCGCATGCGTGACAGTGCAACGCTTCACGTTAAGTTTCACTTTAATCCCAGCCACAATCTCAAATATGAATGATGAGTTCAGTCCAAACATTAAGAGCTTGCTCTTCTGCCACTAAAACAATCATTCACTACAGTTGTCAATTTTACCGCGTTCTCTACCTGTTTTTACCTTCATTTGGTTGCATAAATTCTGATCTGACTGTGCACACAGAGTCACATTTCTGCAATTTATAGGATTTTAAATACCATATACCATATTTGTCGAGTGGCTTTACTGCTTCTTAATACCTGACTGGTAGAATTCATACATGAAGTGCACCAGATTATAAGGAGCACAGACCATTTTTGGAAAATTAAAGGATTTTAAGTGCAGCTTACAGTGTGAAAAATACGGTATTGATATGACCCAGATCTGTATCGAAATAATCAGAGATTCAATGCATCTTTTCCTGTTTACACGAACACACAAATGACACGTAGGATGTAAAATATCAGATTTGAGCCTCACTTACCTGCTGCGTCTAATTAATTTTTTTAATGATTATTTTTTAAATTAAAAAAGTGTATTTTCTCACCTGTAACATCAGAACAACTGTCTTCACCACATTCCACTGAGACTTCCTCCCATCCACGATCACAGTGAATCCCCTCGCTTTACACTTCTCACTGAGAGAGAGAGAGAGAAACATTCAGATGTTAAAACATTAGTTTAAAATGACTTATTGATAATTTTGCAGTTGGAAAACGAGCTACATGGCAACAGCAATCAAAAATAGCAATGCACACTATATACTATGGAGGACGAAAAACGGCACAAGTATAAATAAATAAATTCACATATAAATGCATTAATTAATAAATAAATAAATGAAAATGTGAAGAAATGTGGAAATAAATAAATAATTAAATATAGAAATGTTGAAATAAAGGAATAAGTAAATAATTAAATAAATAAATGTTGAAACAATCAATCAATAAATAAATTCAGAAATGCAGAAACAGTCCCAAATAAAGGTTCATGCATGGAAACGAGGAAATGAATTCCTGATATAATGTTAAGTGTGTACTTTTTCATGACAAAACGTATTTGTTAATTTATTTATTTATCTATACAGTTATTTATGCATGCATTTATTTATTTACCTACTTTTTTTAATATGCACTTATTTATTTATACTAATGTCATTTCTCACAGAGTTTCCAGGAGCAAGAGCCCAAAAACGGCAGGTTTAAGTTCATTTTTACTCTCTACTCACATAAATGACACTAAATAAAGCATTCAGCATCACTGATCACACTGACTTTCAGTTTACTTTTACTCCGTACCTACTATCTACTACACAACAGTCTGTTTTCCAGCTAAAAGATACAGGAGAGCTGTACAGGACTAGGATCGTAACGTTAGCTAAGCTAACTTAGCCTTGTGTGTTGACATAGTGTATTGCAGCGCATCAACAAACCTAAAAACATTGTCTGGAGTTTGTAAATAATGTACATTTCCTAATATTTTAATGAGTTTTTCATACTTCTGTTTTCCATGGGTGCATAATAAAGTCTGATCTAACTGTTATTATATAAGCTTTAATTGTAACCCCTGTAATGTGATATATTATTCTTCTGTTTCCACCCCCTGAAACTACTCATCAGACCTGCTCATGGTTTACCAGTGATGTGGCACCTCCCTGAACCCTGGGTGACTCCTCTGTTCTCCTCTACAGTAACGCTAAGCAGTGTGAAGGCAGCTGGGGGGGGGAGATTTTGTACAGATGATTGTTTTGGAAGCGTCTGAAGAGCGTCGTTCAGACAGCAGCAGGGATCCGCTGGCATTTAAACCCACTCTGCTTCAACCCGGGCGGCTCAGGAACCGACGCCAGCCTCATTAACAAGCTGAAAGATCAGGAGAGCTGAGCTGATCTGAGGAGTGACCCCACAGACGCTGGAGTGGAAACACTGCAGGATACAGCGCACCACTCAAAAACACTCAACACACTCAACACACGAGCAGAAAGAGCTTAAACCTGATTTACTAATTACAGTTAACCTTTACTGCATCCTCCACAACCTGCATCCTGCACTACCTCCAAACAACCACAGGGGGAGCTCTACACACTGTCTGCTCATCTACGTCCACATTAATGATGTCCCGAGGCTGGAGGTAGAGCGAGGCAGAGTGTGGCAGATGGGATAAAGCAAGGTACACTGAGGCAGAGAGGGTAAGAGTGAAGTTGAGGGTAGAGAGAGATACAGCAAGGTAGAGCAAGGATACAGTGAGGTACAGTGAGGCAGAGTGGGATAGAGTGAGGTAGAGTGAGATATATCGAGGTAGAGTAAGGTAGAGTGAGATATAGTGAGGACAGAATGAGATCTAGTGAGGTGGAGTGAGATATAGCGAAGTAGAGTGAGATACAGTGAGGTAGAGTGAGATACAGTGAGATATAGTGAGGGAGATATAGTGAGGTAGAAAGAGATATAGTGAGGGTAGAGTGAGATATAGCGAGGTAGTGTGAGATACAGTGAGATATAGTGAGGTAGAATGAGATATAGTGAGGGTAGAGTGAGATATAGCGAGGTAGTGTGAGATACAGTGAGATATAGTGAGGTAGAATGAGATATAGTGAGGGTAGAGTGAGATATAGTGAGGTAGTGTGAGATACAGTGAGATATAGTGAGGGAGATATAGTGAGGTAGAATAAGATATAGTGAGGTAGAGTGAGATATAGTGAGGTAGAGTGAGATACAGTGAGGAAGTGTGAGATACAGTGAGGAAGTGTGAGATACAGTGAGGAAGTGTGAGATACAGTGAGGAAGTGTGAGATACAGTGAGATATAGTGAGGGAGATATAGTGAGGTAGAATGAGATAGTGAGGTAGAGTGAGATATAGTGAGGTAGTGTGAGATACAGTGAGATATAGTCAGGTAGAATGAGATATAGTGAGGGTAGAGTGAGATATAGTGAGGTAGTGTGAGATACAGTGAGATATAGTGAGGGAGATATAGTGAGGTAGAGTGAGATATAGTGAGGTAGAGTGAGATATAGTGAGGTAGAGTGAGATATAGTGAGGTAGTGTGAGATACAGTGAGATATAGTGAGGTAGTGTGAGATACAGTGAGATATAGTGAGGTAGAATGAGATATAGTGAGGTAGAGTGAGATATAGTGAGGTAGTGTGAGATACAGTGAGATATAGTGAGGGAGATATAGTGAGGTAGAATGAGATATAGTGAGGTAGAGTGAGATATAGTGAGGTAATGTGAGATACAGTGAGATATAGTGAGGGAGATATAGTGAGGTAGAGTGAGATACAGTGAGATATAGGGAGGTTAGAGTGAGATACAGCAGGTACAGCATGTGGTACAGGTGAGCTCACCTGGGGATGCCGAGCAGGTAATCTAGGGTGGAGCTGAGCTCCTCCATGCTGGTCTGCTCTGTACATAGTGGGATGGTGAGGATGAGGCCGCTGCGCCGATCTTTACCCCCTGAAACAGAGACGAGCAGAAATAAACCAGATAAATGAGATAAATCCCCATTAAACACCTGCAGAAAGATCTTAAAACTGCTGTTGGGGGAGGAAACCCTTTAAACCCTTTAAGTCCGGCCCATTTCTGGAGGAGTTTTGCATGAAATTATATCATATTTTGATTTTTCTTCTTTCAGATTTTTGCATTGTTCTAATTCACACAAAGAAAATAAACATAACAAAACATGTGTAATTCTAATAACTTTCTGGAAGAAAATCAGGGGTGCCAAAATCATGTTCCCATCATTACAGACCCCTATAACCAATCACGCCGCCCTCCATCTGATTCCCTAAGTGAGATGAAGTTGTTTCCAGATGTCGGTGCGGCTGAAACACGCTTTAAATCTCCAGCCTGAGAAAAGCTGCTGTAAGTGGGGAGAAAAACCACACGCTCTTAATGCTGCGGCTCAAGGACACGACCAAAACATTCCATCATCACAAATACAGCTACAGAGAAAGAGAGCACCGCTAAAACCAGGCGCAACTATTCCCATAATAACTGTGCTCTCTCGGGGCTCTGTCAGCTGATGGCAAGCTGCATGACTGGGATTCGAATAGGGCTTCACGACACATCGTTTAAGCATCGTCATGGCGATGTGTGAATGCACAATAGTCACGTCGCAAGGCAATTAAATCAAACACATCATGTTGCAACGTTTTGATTCTTAACACAAGAAGAAGTAGATACACAGCGCTGTCTCTGTGTCTGTGTGAGTGACAGGCTGCTGCTGCCTGAGAAGCATGAGGGGGAGGAGTAAACAACCACATGGTTGGGCACGTGCTTGTAAACGTGATCACGTGTGGAAAGCTGTGCTCCTCAGTCCAGCACAGTTTATCAGTGCAGATATTTCCAGTTACAGCTGAATTCACGCTTTTAATCCCAGAAAAACAAACGCTCTTATTTACCTTTTAAAAAGACATTTAAATAGATTAATTAAAGGGCTGATTATTGTTGTTTTGCTATTTTTCTCGGGGTTTGAGAGCTCTGCGCTGACTTAGCTCTTGATTGGTCCGGACGTGAGACAGTGCGTGGGTGGGGGTGGGGCTGGTGATGTCATGGGAACTGTCTTGTTTAATATCGCAATATATATATATATATATTAAAAAAAGAACTTTTGCAATGTAATTTTTTTCTAATATTGTGCAGCTCTAGTTAGTATAAATCAGTGTATGCATGGTATCATTTCAGAAACTTGGCTTTGTCCCACCATGTTATTAGGTCACTTATTTTAAAACATTTTAATGTTGGCATTATTTAAATGCAACAAAACTTAAAAGGCTAATATTTTAATAAACATTATACATTAGTAATTAATCTCAAATAAACAACAAAACAAATCTAAAATAGTAACACAATAAAAATATAAAATACATACTTTTTTATTTGACTAAAATCCATTAGATTAAGACTAAAACTAGACTTAAACTAATAATAACAACTAAAAAAGCCTAAAATGTGACTAAAACTAAAACAAAATCAAAAATTAAAAATCACCTGTCAAAATTAACACTGCTGCCGAAACAATTGGTTTCAGTATATACTATATATACACACTATATTGTGGCTGCTAAATTGTATTTTCTGATCTGAAATTAGTAAAAATAAAGGTAATAATAATAAAAAAACGGTATTTGTTGAGGGTAACTCTTAAAAATCCATCAGTAAGAACAGCAGCAGCACCTTCTGCTCAGTAATCTGTTCGGACGCTTCTGGCCGACCTGCTGCTGCTGCTGCTGGAGGTAATTTGTGTTCAGTAATGATTTAATTCAGATTTTACACTCTTGTTTACAGTTTCTCTCAGCGAGGTCAGAAAACGATGAAATGACCACAGATTACAGAAACAGCGCCGCGAGCCGAGAGGACGCTAATGAAGTGGAATCGAGTTAAAGAAGCACCTCTTATTCCACACTCTCACAGCTCATTAAAACACAACAGAGGGGGGTGAAGGATTCTGGGTAATCAGCGCTCAAATCACAATTAGGATTTTAGAATTATCTAGCACACTTATTAACACAGAGCTTATTTAACCATATTTTGTGTTTTCTTATGAAAATTCAACTGTGAGAACTGAGGCTGGGGTGGATTTCCACGCTGGTGTTTGATAAGAAGCAGAATTAGGAGAAGATTTCTAAAAGATAAATGAAAAATAGAGCTTTAAAATAAGATTAATATGTATTAAAACACTCATCATCATGAGACCAATTAAGAGACCACTTAAAAATGATTTTAAAAATGAGTTGAGAAATGAGAACCTCGGGAATAGAATCAAGAGGAAGATGGATGATCACAAACCATCAAACCACCAAACTGAACTGCTTGAATTTTTGCACCAGGAGTAAAGCAGCATAAAGTTATCCAAAAGCAGTGTGTAAGACTGGTGGAGGAGGAGAACATGATGCCAATATTGTGATTAAGAACCACCAGGATTATTCCCCCAAATATTGATTTCTGAACTCTTAAAACTTTATGAATATGAACTTGTTTTCTTTGCATTATTTGAGGTCTGAAAGCTCTGCATCTTTTTTGTTATTTCAGACATTTCTCATTTTCTGTAAATAAATGCTCTAAATGAGAATATTTTTATTTGGAATTTGGGAGAAATGTTGTCTGTAGTTTATAGAATAAAACAACAATGTTCATTTTACTCAAACATAAACCTATAAATAGCAAAATCAGAGAAACTGATTCAGAAACTGAAGTGCTCTGTTCCTTTTTTCAAATGGTGTATAATGAATAAAATGTAATTATTCAGTACCTGAGAGAAAGGCCAGCTTCTTCTTCAGTACAGGCAGTATGGTGGACGCCTCCATGATGAACTGAGTAGCTCCTCAAATCAGACAGCTGCAAGAAATGAATGCAGGTTACACCACTTTAAAACTACTGTAGCTGAAACACTGTAGAGCAGAGTCTAACTAAACTAAAAAAAAAAAAACTAATTTTACGTTCACCACAAACATATAAAATCAAAATTAACCAATCAGACTTAACACCAGAAATCTCCCACTTACCTCAAAATCTGCTCCAGAATATCAATCATTCTCTAATTAATCACTCGCTCCATCCACAACCCATCCTCTACAGAGAGAGAGAGAGAGAGAGAGAGAGAGAGAGAAAGAAAGAGAAAAGAGAAGAAAGAGAAAGAGAAAAGAGAGAGAGAGAGAAAAAAGAGACAGAAAAAAGAAATAGAAAAGAAAGAAAAGAGAAGAGAAAAAAGAGAGAAAAAGAAAAAAGAAAAGAGAAAAGAGAAGAGAGAGAAAAAGAGAGAGAGAGAAAGAGAGAATAATGAGCATAGTCAGTAAAAACTGTCTATGTAAAAACATAAGAACAGACAGAAACACCTCCCAAAAAAGTCAACAAATACATTTATTGGCGATATATTACATTACATTACATTACATTACATTACATTACATTACGCAGATGCTTTTGCCCGAAACGTCTAACAATAATGATGTTAATTTAGTAATAAAAGTTTAAGGTAAAAACATGTTTAGACAGGACGTGTATGTTATACTGTATTCTTTACTGTATTTATTTGTTTAGTCTTATTTAGTTTCACGCCGCAGTTTAGTGACTGAGAGCACTAAACAAACTAAATTAAAAGAATATATATATATATATCAGTAGTTGCAGCTAGGCCTGTCACAATACCATTTTTTGCAAACAATATTTTGTCCCAAAAATGATTGCGAATTTAGAGGTCGATAAATGCCAACGATATTGTTGGCATTTATCGACCTCTAAATTGGCACTAATAAAATTATATTATAATATCGTAACAAAGGAATTAACCCTTTTAAAGACAATAAACTTTCCATTCCTGTTTACACTCCTATTTTGGAACCTGAAAAGCTCCAGCTTGAATCAAAGTATTTTATATATAGTAGGTTCTTCAGTGTGTACAATATATACAGTACATATACATTGCAAAATGCAGAGGCAGGGGAACCGTGGGTCTGCCTCCACACCATGATGTGCTGCAGCCCCGGTCTGTCCCAGCTGGCACGCGTTGAACCAGCATAAAGTCCAGTCCCTGCCTCAGCCTTCACTCTAGATATATGCTGATTGTGAATAAAAGGCTGAGGCAACACAAACCTAAGAGACACTAAAATTAAGCAACTACTGTTTCTTTAAGTTTGTTTTTGTGTGTTGGTAGAGGACATTTTTCCTAATAAAAGGTATGTTTTGAGTTAATTAATTCCCTGTGTCTGTGTTTCTCTGTGCTTCCGCACTACCTGGTCACTGCAGTCACCAGGTGCATTTTGTAAGTAAAACATAAAGGGCAATATCACGATTATTAAAATTGAGATTGAGGTCATGTCTATTTACTAAACGGTAAGTTCATAACTTAATATAATTATTGTGACAGGCCTAGTTGCAGAAGTGTATTCTTGATTTTTTCAGTGTCATATTTCCAGAAGTATTATTATCATGAAAATACCATGAGATATCGTAATATTATTTTAGGGCCATATCGCACAGCCCTACTTTAAATCAGGACTTGACAAACTGAAGAGCCTGAAAGTCCAGATGAAACAGAGCAGGAGTGAAAGTGGAGAAAGCTTGTGAAAGCAGGAGTGAAGTGTCTCGGACAGTACAGGGCTGCTCTGCTTCTGCTGTATCTGCGAGTTGTTGGTGGACGAGTGCAGAGTAATCACTCCCCGTCTGATTCATTCGGGGGTAAAAGGACAGTTCCAGATAAACTGCTTAGTGTAGGAATTCTCCTGTAAGCATCCCATAATCAGCAGCAGCAGCAGAACCAGCGTCCAGCTCGGCCCGGTTCAGCTCCGACCAGCCGGGCAAGAAAAAGCCATAAAAAACCAAAGCCACAACAGCTCTGCGTTATTAACGTCCTAAACAGCAGTAAAATCTGCAGGAGCCGAGCTAATCCAGCTGGACCACACTAAACACAGCTCTGCAGGAGCTACAGCAATAAACCATAAGCTGATGCTCCATAAGCTGAGAATAAATACATACATAAATATATAATATAAATAAATTAATAAATAAATTAGAACGTGAGCTCAGCAGTGATTGGTAAAGCCGGAGTCGGGACCGCGGCCACGGTACGCTCGACCCGTTACAGCAAACTGTGAAAAACTCTGGAGCTCAGATCCTTCAGAACCTGCAGAAACCATCATCAGTGTGAGGAAGGTTATAAAGTTCTGAATCCAGATTACTGCACATTTCCACTTTACCCACGAGCTTCACTGCGCTGCTCACAACTCAAATATTCATATTATCTCAGATATTTCCCTATAAACCTTATCAAATAAAATAAAATCTACACAGCACAACCCTCAGTATATCAGAGCTTCTGAACCGAGGAAAACTGAAAACTGGGTCAGAACAAGAACATCTTCAAAACAGCAACAGCAAGTGATTCTAGATTTTTCTCATTCAGACAAATTGACTGAGGCTTTAAAGTGTAAGTAACTCCACCCTCAGCATGAAAATTGCAAAATAAATAAATAATAAAAAAATTAATTAATTAATTAATTAGTTATTTGGAGGGATAATTTGGGAGGGGCACTGGGTGATGTATGGGTTTAGGGGCGGGGCAGAAGGGAGAGCTGATTGGCTGTGCTGCAGCAGAGCAGTGTGCAGGGGGCGGTATTACTGATTGACTGATTTGCATATTGCGAGTGTCCGCGTTCCAAAGTATTATTATAAAACCTATTATTTCATGCAAAATCGTTTTTTTTACGAAATATACGAAAGTACTCTTATAATTTTTCTTAAACTTTAAGATATCAGCAGAAAGAAAATGAGAAGAAAATCAGCAAACAATTATCAGAAGATCACCAGAAGGATGATCAGCAGAAAAATCCACAAAAGATCAGCAGAAAGAAGATGATCAGCAGAAGGATGATCAGCGAAAAGAAGATCAGCACGGGGATGATCAGCAGAAGAAAGATAAGCAGTAATATCAGCAGTAAGATCAACAAAAAGAAGGAGATCAGCAGAACGAAGATCAGCAGAACGAACATCAGCAGAACGAAGATGATCAGTAGAACGAAGATCAGCAGAACGAAGATGATCAGCAGAACGAAGATGATCAGCAGAACAAAGATCAGCAGAAAGATGATGAGCAGAACGAAGATAATGAGCAGAACCGTGATGATGAACAGAACGAAGATGATCAGCAGAACGAAGATCAGCAGAAAGAAGATGATCAGCAGTAGGATCAGCAGAAATAACACCAGCAAAAAAAAAGATGATCAGCAGAAAAAAGATCAGCAAAGATCAGCAGCAGCAGAAAGATCCGCAGGAAGATGAAGATCAGCGAAATGATGAAGATCAGCAGAAAAATCCACAGAAGATCAGCAGAAGCAGCTGCATGGAGCATGCCTGAAACCTTATATACCCATTCAGCAGTTCCATGCACATGTATACAATGTTGAGCACAGAAAGTGGAAATCCATCCCTGGATTTCGCTCCAACCGCCTGGGCGGCTGCAGCGGAGCCGTCCAGGCGGTTGGTGCGAAATCCCGGGACGGATTTCCACTCTCCGGACCTGGACTAGCCACACATACTGCTGACAATACCCTCCCAATGACAAACCAGCTAAACAGCGCATTTCTCACTATTATTAAAACACGTACACGCGAATAAACACTCGATTTAGACAACAAAAGCCTTAAAAAAAACAATTTAATTACATAAAAACAGCTTAAAACTGTAAAACCAGCTAAAACTAACCTAGTTCAACCCATAAATCCACACCGCAACATCTGCAGCCGCAGCTAACACACACTAACACACACACCAGCAGCTCAAATACACCAGTATAACCAGTTTAAGAGACTGTAAACCAGTTATTTACCCTTTACTGGGTGGTAAATGTTACCTTTTCCCGGGTTTGGAGCCTAAAAATCCCCCGTTTAGAGCAGAACCGCTGGGAAACGCAGCGCTAACCCCGCTAGCCGTTTGCTGTGTTTTGTCGGAGAGGGGGTTGGGCCTCGCCCACCGTAGCCACGTCCACACCGCCGCCGCAGCCAATGAAATCCGACACTGCAGTGGGTGGGCCGAGCCTGGCCCGCGCCTGCGCAGTGGGCAGCGCGTCATTCAAACGTGAGAGAAAAGTGTTAAATCATGTGTTACAACAAATGTAACTCTTGCTCTTCCTCTCCTGGGGGAGGTCCTGATGAGTCCCAGTTCCATCATTATAACATTTTGATGTTTTTTTTTTTTTTGCAACTGCACTTAAGAAGACTTAGAAAAAATTATTTCCTTGGTCGGTCCTGATGAGTGCCAGTTCTATCATTATAACATTTTAGATGTTTGTTTTTGTTTTTTGCGACTGCACTCGAGGATACTTTCAAAAGTAACTCTTGCTTCTCCTTTTCTGGGGCGGCCCTGATGAGTGCCATTTCCATCGTTTTTGACCGCTTTGTTCTTTTTTTTCGACCACATTCGAGGATGCTTCCAAAAGTTCTCGAAAGTAACTCCTGCTCTTTCTTTCCTGGGGAAGGTCATTATAAGTGCCAGTTCCATCAGTGTGAGTTTTTTTACTGTTTTGGTCATTTTTGCGAGCGCACTCAAGGATACTTTCAAAAGTTTTTTTTTTCCTGGGTCGGTCCTGATGAGTGCCAGTTCCATCATTATAACATTTTAGATGTTTGTTTTTTTGCGACTGCACTTCAGAAAACTTTCAAAAGTTCTGGAGAGCCAGTTTCATCAGTGTGAAGTTTTTGACCTTTTGGGTCTTTTTGCGACTGCACTTGAGGACACTTTCAAAAGTTCTCAAAAGTAACTCTTGCTCTTCCTTTCCTGGGGCGGTCCTGATGAGAGCCAGTTCCATCATTGTGAAGCTTTAGATGTTTTGTTTTTTTGCGACTGCACTTGAAGATACTTTTAGTAGTTATTTCATGGGGCGGTCCTGATGAGTGCCAGTTCCATCATTGTGACGATATTGACAGTTTTGGTCTTTTTGCGATCGCACTTGAGGATACTTTCAAAAGTTCTCGAAACTAACTCTTGCTCCTCTTTTCCTGGGGCGGACCTGATGAGTGCCAGTTCCATCATTATGACATTTTAGATGTTTTAGATTTTTTTTTTTTCGTGACTGCACCTGAGGATACGTTCAAAAATTCTTTCCTGGGGCGGTCCTGATAAGTGCTAGTTCCGTCATTGTGACGTTTTTGACTGTTTGGGTATTTTTGCAACTGCACTAAAGGATACTTTCAAAAGTTCTCAAAAATAACTCTTGCTTTTCCTTTCCTGGGGTGGTCCTGATGAGTGCCAGTTCCATTACTGTGATGTTTTTGACATTTTTTGGTCTTTTTGCGACAGCACTTGAGGATACTTTCAAAAGTATTTTATCATAAGAGAAGAATTAAAGGTCTGACAGATGAAGTGCAGTAATAAAGTTATTGATAAGATGATAAAATAAACAATAGGGTTGTTCTAAAGGTTTTGACCGGTTGTGTACAGTAGTTGACAAATTGACCTCGAAGCTGAACTTTGAATGTTCCTGGAAAATTATTACCAACATGTTACAGGCGAACCTTACTCTAAGCTTTTTAATACATTACTATAAACCTACTGATCTCACTGAAGAAGCTTTTAAGTACCCTATTTTAAAGAGATTATTTTTATTAAGTCTATTTAGATATGTTTTACTATTTATTTTTGTATATGATTTTCCATGTACATGAGAATAAACTGCCTCAGTTCACCCTGTACTGCGATTTTGATTATGTAGGTTTATAATTAGAAGCATTGTCTACAAATGGGTAAATATTGTTTGTACAAATACAATAAACTAATGCAGTTCTTCTGGTTTGAGCGGCGCCAGTGCCGACCCGATAATCCCTGAAATCCTGTTTTAGCTACAAGCGGATCCTGTAATGGAATGAAAGGCTTTGAACTTGATTACTGCGATAATACAGGCCGAGTGCTCTTTAGCCTTTAGCCAATCGCAAGGCTTTGTGCATACACAGAATAACCCAATTTAATGGCACGTTAAACAGCTTTGCTTTGCTATAATCAAAGGCGAGTGCTCTTAAGAAGAGGACAATTGACATTTGTTCCTCTGAGACTCTGAAAGGAGAGATAGATTTGAGGAACTGAAGATAAAAGAAAAGCATTAAAACTGCTCAGAGCTAAAATAACACCATGCCATCTCAGACTGAACGCTCCGGCTAAAGACTGTGATCATTTTAACCCATAATCACAAAATTATGAGACAGTTACAGCAAATAGACTCATAACCTGATAATACCTTCACTTTACACCAACACCATTCATCTACTCATCCCTGCTGTCCACCCAGCAAACAGAGAACCTTAAATAACGTTACAAGAACATTTAGCACCGTAATCTGTTGTACCCGTACTGCTCTGTAATTAATCTACAGTTACAGTAGATACAGAATCACCAGCACCGTAATCTGTTGTACCCGTACTGCTCTGTAATTAATCTACAGTTACAGTAGATACAGAATTACCAGCACCGTAATCTGTTGTACCCGTACTGCTCTGTAATTAATCTACAGTTACAGTAGATACAGAATCACCAGCACTGTAATCTGTTGTACCCATACTGCTCTGTAATTAATCTACAGTTACAGTAGATACAGAATCACCAGCACTGTAATCTGTTGTAAACGTACTGCTCTGTAATTAATCTACAGTTACAGTAGATACAGAATCACCAGCACTGTAATCTGTTGTAAACGTACTGCTCTGTAATTAATCTACAGTTACAGTAGATACAGAATCACCAGCACTGTAATCTGTTGTACCCATACTGTTCTGTAATTAATCTACAGTTACAGTAGATACAGAATCACCAGCACTGTAATCTGTTGTACCCGTACTGCTCTGTAATTAATCTACAGTTACAGTAGATACAGAATCACCAGCACTGTAATCTGTTGTACCCGTACTGCTCTGTAATTAATCTACAGTTACAGTAGATACAGAATCACCAGCACTGTGATCTGTTGTAAACGTACTGCTCTGTAATTAATCTACAGTTACAGTAGATACAGAATCACCAGCACTGTGATCTGTTGTAAACGTACTGCTCTGTAATTAATCTACAGTTACAGTAGATACAGAATCCATACTGCGAGAGACACATTTCAGCACAACACCTCTTATTTTATTTCTTCTATTGTTTAATGGGTGATGATAGACTGACTCTATGAACTTCCTGTAATAGTTCATAAATAAAGTCTGAATTGTCTTTCTGCCACTTCTTAAAAAAATCCTAATGTAAGAGGGAACTCTGTGATATGACTTCAAATAAATGAGTCATTGTTTATTCAGCCTTTACATTTATTTACTTATAAGCCTTTTTTTGTTATTTTCAGAAAATATATTCTGGGTTGCCAAATATCCCTGGCTTCCCTACAAAACACACCTAAATAAAATTAATAGTAGATTATTTGCTTCGTTAACTGTAGTAAAAAGTACTGTGTCTTCAGCACTAAAAAAGAATTGAGAATTATTCTTGATTGCAAAACAATAAAAGCTCCTTTATTGCAAAACAAAGCAGGACGCCTCATTTGAGTTTATACATGAATCACAAAGCAACTGATTCATTTAGGAATGACTCACTCAGCTTAGACACACACATACACACACACACACACACACACACACACACACACATTAAAACCACTAAATAAAACAGGTTTTCTGTAAACACTGAGTAAATTACCTACTAAATACAAATACCGGTACTTTCATACCATTATTACAGCTTCTAAAGACTCATTAAACACACATAACATGCCAGCAATATGTAAATTAACCAAGATTTGTTTCCTCAAAGGCAAGGCTTGGGAACTCCCACACATGTATACATTGTGAGGTGATATCTTGTGAGTGAGGTTGATTGAATAATGCTCAACGTGCTCATGGTAAGGCCAGATGAATATAGGAGGTCTAATAGTGGGAGCAGGTGAATTATTCTACATTTCGCTAAACCTGATTTATAAAGTGATGCTTTTTTGGCATTTCTTGGAAATATGTGGAATAGGTGGAGTTTCGTACATTAAACTAGAAAATTCTGATATCCAGGTTTAAATGGGAAAAATAACCTGGAGTAAAAGAGTTTCAATCTGTATTAAAATCATTTTTTTTTATAAGTGTTTAAGCTCCTGAGCCCAGAGCTATTGCTTGTCATGTGCATTTTTAATTTCTCCAAGTTTTATAGCATAAGTAGGATCTAACAAATATTAAAACTACACTTTGTCTTTGTACAGGAAGTCATTTTTAGCAAAAAACAATGTCATCATATGTGGACAGTAGTTTATTTTAAGATTTAAAAATTAATTTTGCCATTTTTAATCCTAATCCCATTTTTTTAGCTTTATACAGTAAGTAAATAAACTAGTTTCAAATATAGATATAAACAGGAAACAAAAACCATTAAAAATAGTAATACATAAAATTTTTAATTTAAATTTAAAATAAAGAAAAATAATAATAGTAAAAGTAAATGATGATATATAAAAATAATAATGATAAGGAATGGCAAAATGAAGAATAATGAACTAAGATAAAAGATAAATAAATACATAAATAAATAAAGAAAAAGAAAAAATACAAATTTAAATAACAAGAGAAAGGATAAACTCAGTTAAAACAGTCCCAGGCTTTCTGATAGTGATTAGAAACTAAAAGTTTAAAATCATTTAATGATCCCAGCGAGCTGAGATTCGGATTTCTGTATTTAGTTAAAGTTAGAACTAAAACTATATACTGTCATATTCAGCTGAACTAAAGTTATATACTGATATATTTAGGTGAAGGTTGTAAAGTTATACGTTTCTGCTGAGCCGCAGCTATGAGCTCGTTAAATGTTTGTACCAATTAATCAGCCCCCAGTTGCTGATAATGAGTGAAATGAATAGGAGCGAGTCAGTATTATGTAAATGAGAGGATAATAGCAGGGTTGGTGGGGGGTGGTGGGGGGGTGAAGTGCCCCTCTAAACGCTGCAGTAAATGTGGGGTATCAGCAGCGGGACAGGAAGTGTGGAGCTACTGCTGCATAATTAACACTGCTGCTGCTGCTGCTGCTGCTGAGGATGAAATGATGCTAATTATAATGCTGTTTTCTGATTTACTAAAATTAGCTGAGGTTTAATAACCACATGTAGACCCTCCACACAACCCAGTCCCGGAATCAATAACCAGGATCAGGAATCAATAACCAGGATCAGGAATCAATAACCAGGAACAAGAATCAGGTTAAGGAACCAGGATCAGGAACCTGGAACAGGAATCAGGAAACAGGATCTGGAATCAATAACCAGGATCAGAAACAGAAACCAGGATCCGGATCAGGAATCAACAGCCAGGATCAGGATCAGAAACCAGAACCAGGAACCAGGATCAGGATCAAGATCCAGGATTAGGAACCAGGATGTGGAACCAAGAACCAGGAACATTAGCAGGAATAATATTTAAATTAATTTAATAATTATTTAAAAAGTGGCATATCTTAATAAAAACCTGATAAAAAACAGTGTTTGTTGTTGAACTTTTGGCCAAATATTTAATTTTGTTAATTTTGAGTTTTGGCCATAATTATTTACTCTTGAGATTTTACCCTGTTTTAATTTAAAAATGAAGTATCTACAAAAGCAGATTATATCTGCCCAAAAATACATTATTTTACTGCATATAGTGCATAAATATATTGTTATATTTTTTTACGTTTGCCTTTTAATATTGCAATAGATATCACAGTACAATAAAATATTGCAAAATCAAGCATGACAGAAAAAAAGTACAAATTAAAAGTGAAAAGCTGGAAAATATGAAGTCTGAAATCTTATAAATATGATAAAAATATACATATGTTTTTATACAGCATGTTATGAGACCCCAGACTGCGCATTATTCTGATAATAAATGATAAATCAGTGAATCACAGGAGTAAAAGTGATCATGTTTTATTAATACTGAGCCGGGCCGGTAGAACCGGATCAGAACCGGGAGCTGAGAGCCTGCAGTCGGTTCTCTGGAGCTGTAGAATAAACGCGGGGTGAAATCAGTTCTGTTGGGCCATATGGGAACCAAAAATAGAAATAGAAGGATAAATTCAGTTGCTATGGTAATCAGGTTTACCCCACTGATAAGAGGAGGAGGCTGAAGATACAAAGAGGAGCCACAGGGTGGCGCTGTTTGCCCAGTCAGACCTTAGGGACAGAAAATCAGCAAAAAACACAGAGTTCGGGTCATTTCTAAAAAACAGACCCTAAAAACATCAGTCAAAAGTTTGGACACACATTAAAATCTGTGTTTTTATTATTTTAAAATGTTCTATATTGTTGAAAAACTTATGGAATTATTTAATGAAAAAAGTGTTAAACAAACCAGAATACGTTTTATATTTTACATTCTTCAAAGCAGTCTGTCTGTGAGTCTGTCTGTATGTGGGTCTGTCTGTCTCTAAGTCTGTCTGTCTGAATCTGAGTCTGTGTGTCTGTGAACCTGTCTCTCTATTAGTCTGTCTACAAGTCTGTCTATGAGTCTGCCTGTCTATGAATCTGTCTGTCTGTCTCAGTCTGTCTGTCAATAAGTCTGTCTGTCTGTTAGTCCAGAGTCTCTTTGTGAGTCTGTCTGTCTATGAATCTGTCTATCTATACGTCTGTCTGTCTATAAGTCTGTCTGTCTGTCTGTGAGTCTGTCTATCTGTCTGTCTGTCTGTTTGAGTCTGTCTGTAGGTGAGTCTGTCTACCTATGAGTCTGTCTGTCTATGAGACTATCTGTGAGTCTGTCTGTCTACAAATCTGTCTGTCTGTCTATGAGTCTGTCTGTATGTGAGTCTGTCTATAAATCTGTCTGTCTGTCTATGAGTCTGTCTGTCTTTCTATGAGTCTGTCTGTCTGTGAGTCTGTCTGTCTGTGAGTATGTAAGTCTGTCTTTCTATGACTGTTTGTTCATGATTCTGTCTATGAGTCTGTCTATGTATGAGTATGTATATGAGACTGTCAGTCTGTAAGTCTCTCTATAAGTCTGTCTGTTTATGGGTATGTCTCTCTATGAGTCCGTGTGTCTATGAGTCTGTCTGTCTTTGAGTCTGTCTGCCTATGAGTTTTTCTGTCTGTGAATCTGTCTTTCCTTGAGTCTGTCTGTCTGTAAGTCTCTCTATAAGTCTTTCTGTTTATGGTTCTGTCTCTCTATGAGTCTATCTGTCTTCGAGTCTTTCTGTCTGTCTATGAGTCTGTCTTTCTATGAGTTTTTCTGTCTGGGAGTCTGTCTGTCTACGAGTCTGTCTGTCTATGAGTCTGTCTGTCTATGAGTCTGTCTGTCTATGAGTATGAGTCTGGCATACTTTATTTCATGTTACACCAAAAACACACTCATAATTAATTAAGAGAATTAGTACATGACTTTTGTGTGTTTTGAGCAGCGCAAGATGTACTTTTCCCATCGTTATGATAGCAAAGATACACTAACACACCAAGCTGCACAGTGCACAGTTAACGGCTCGTCTATAGATCACTAAAATAGGACCCTTAAGTCACAAAATGACACTGATTTTCTATAATCTCAGCATCCTGTCTGAACGGAGATGATCCTGACTTGTTTGTGAACCTCTTCAATTGAATTTAGGAAATGAGATTAGGTGGAGGACGCTCCTCGTGAGACTCGGGATGAGTCTGCCAGGTGTTTGTCTCTCGTATCGACTCTTAAATCTCTTTCATTTCCAAAACTCTCCGCTTAGAATTTTATAAATGCATCTCATGCATTTATTTATCAGCCTGTTTTCCCTTTCTTTCCACTGGAAACAAGTCTAAGCAAGAACAAAATAACAAAACATTAATTTATTATTGTTTAATTAATGTTGTATAATTAATGTTTACTCTTCAGATTACTCACCATATCTGATTTAATTCTACAGGAACAATAACAAACTTTAGCAAACTCATTAATGGAGTTAAACATGTAATATTAGATTGAACAATTGAGTCAAGATACATAGTCATAAATGCATAATTACTAGAGATTTAAAAAAATATATAGATATCGCATATAGTATCATATTATGTTATTTTTACAATACTATCGATTTTCTAAAAATACAGTATTTAGAAAAAATATATATTTATTATTTAGTTATAAATTAAGAAGTAAAGGTTGGTCCCAGACAGTGATTCATTTAGTGTTGTGTTTAAACTCCGCCCACTAGAATGAAGTATTGTACTTTGTCTTCAGATCTCACTGTTCTGATTAAATAAAAATTATATATTTTTTTACTTTTAAAGTGTTTTTATTATTAAATGCATATGATGGTGTGATTTTATATTTAAACAGAACACTTTGCTTAACATCCCAAATCATATCCTCAAGTTCAAGCCAATGCCCTACTAATTTTGAATTATGAATATATATCTTTATTTTTTGAAGGATAAGCCTTTAAAGATGTGTTAGATTCAATATCTTTAAAGTTATGTAACTTTTAAAGAATAATTTTGTAGTATTTTATTTAAGTTACCAGCAAAAAGTCAGGATATTCTTTACACATAAAGATAAAAATCTCACCTGTTCTATTCTTACCAGTTTTAGTACCTTTCAAAACGAGCCGTTTAAGGGCTCTGTCACCTTTATGCAAATATATGAGCTGTTGCTGGCCACGCCCCATGTTTATGCTAAGCATTTACCGCATGTTAGTGTTAGGTTGTGCTAAATGGCAAAACACAAACAAGAACAGACTAGCTGATGCTTAACTGCGATAGAAGCAAAAAACTTACTATTTAAAAGTCATTATATCTCCCTTATCTGCTGACTCGCCATAAACAGTAAGTTACAGATCCCTCCCTCAGAAGAAGTCTGCTGACTAATTTTGCTATGTACTGTCTGAGGTTCAGAGGTTCAACCAGCAGACCAACATGTAAATGTTACTTCAACTGATCTAGTGGGTGGGATGGGTGAGGGGCGGAGCCAGGGTGGTTCTACTGTATATGCAGGTTTCCTTATTGTGACATCACAATCAGATATTCTGAGATAAGCACTTTTAGCAGCAGTAACTTGTGATTTACTTCTGATAACTTCAATATAAAACAATATAAAAATAGTGTTCAAAAGGTACAAAACTTTAAAAGTTAAAAATAACTTTTTAATTTTTACTTTTTTTTATCCAAACAGAACAGTGAGAGCTAAAGAGAAAATACTGCACAATACTTTTTTTCTAGTGGGTGGAGTTTAAACACAACACAAAATGAACCACAGTACTGTGACATCACAGATAATTTACCACACATACTTTACTGTGAAAGAAGTCATTGTCTGAAGGTTCTTAAATCTCCCTCATCTGCTGACTCGCCACGGACAGTAGGTACAGATCCCTCTCTCAGACGAAGTCTACTGGCTAGAGCTGGCTAATCCTGCTGTGCACTGTCACCTCTGAGGTTCAGAGGTTCAACCAGCAGAACGAAAGGGTGTTTCTTCAACTAGAAGATCTAGTGGGCGGGGCTCTGGTGGGAGTTGAAGGGTGAGGGGTGGAGCCATGGTGGTTCTATGCAGGTTACTTTATTGTGACGTCACAATAAGGGAGGAGAATCCAAACGGCTCATAGAAGCAAATGATTCCTGACACTAAACTCTTTTAGCTGATTTACAGAAAACGGATGGATGGGTTATTTTTAAATGGAATTAAGCGATTTCCTTTCTTTTGACAGTTATTGAGTTGATATACAGAGTAATAATCTGGAGAGTGGGATTAGTATTCTGGTGTGGATGTTGCCTCCAGGTCTACAGGAACGGAGAATTGCTTATTAGCACTGGTTTTAGAAGCTAACTGCTTTCTGCCGCTCTAATAATGGCAGCGTTTGGATGGTGGTGGGAGGTCTGCTGTGAATAAAAGTTCTTCATATTGACATATGCGTTGGTTAGATAACAGGTTGTGTGTTCGGGAGCTCTGGCTTTGTAACGGATCTGAGTGCGGTGTTCTGAAGCTGTGTGGGTGTTTGCTTGTATCTGATAGGGCACCGGAGGCCAGCGGCGGAGGTGTTGGTGATGCTCAGAAGAGACTGAGGGAGGGGTTTGGGTGGGCAGAGCGGGTACTGTAGGTGTTTTACCAGCCAGATCTCCTTTTACACTGTGATTTCTATTCTTCTTCTTTTTTTGCTGTTTTATTATAGTTGAGTTCCCATAAATTAAGTTAGATACAGTCTAGATTAGACAGATTTATGTTGGGCTAGAGTTGAGTTCAGACAGAATTGTGTTGGATAGAATTAAGTTTAGACAATTTTCATGGGATGCATTTGATAAGATAAGATTTTTTGTTTGATAAGATAAACTTTGTTTGGGGTTACAATTGAGTTCAGGTGAAATTACGGATACAGTCTATTTATGGCACAATTTTGTTGGGTTAGATTTGGATTAGAATTGGGTTAGAGTTCATGCAGTATTTTGTAAGGCTATAGTTAAATTCAGACAGAATTTTGTAGGGTTACTGTTGAGTTTAAATGTAATTATGTTGGATGAATTCTATTTATGGCAGATTTGTTGGGTTAGAATTAAGTCCATGCAGTATTTTGTAAGGCTATAGTTAGATTTAGTCAGAATTTGGTTGGGTTTTAGATGAGTTCAGAAAATTATTTTGGCTACAGTTGAATTCAGACAGAATTTGGTTGGGTAATACCTGCCCAGCCAGATCTCCTTTTACACAGTGATTTCTATTCTTCTTTTTTTGTTTGTTTTATAATAGTTGAGTTCCCATAAATTAAGTTAGATACAGTCTAGATTAGACAGATTTATGTTGGGCTAGAGTTGAGTTCAGACAGAATTGTGTTGGATAGAATTAAGGTTAGACAATTTTCATGGGATGCATTTGATAAGATAAGATTTTTTGTTTGATAAGATAAAATTTGTTTGGGGTTACAATTGAGTTCAGGTGAAATTATGGATACAGTCTATTTATGGCAGAAATTTGTTGGGTTAGAATAAAATTCATACAGTATTTTGTAAGGTTATAGTTGAATTCAGACCGAATTTTGCTGGGTTTTAGATGAGTTTAGAAAATTATTTTGGCCACAGTTGAATTCAGACAGAATTTTGTAGGGTTACTGTTGAGTTTAAATGAAATTATGTTGGATATATTCTATTTATGGCAGATTTGTTGGGTTAGAATTTTGTAAGGCTATAGTTAAATTTAGACAGAATTTGGTTGGGTTTTAGATGAGTTCAGTAAATTATTTTGGCTACAGTTGAATTCAGACAATCTCCTTTTACACAGTGATTTCTATTCTTCTTTTTTTATTATTATAGTTCTCATAAATTGTGTTGGATACAGTCTAGATTAGACAAATTTATGTTGGGATAGAGTTGAGTTCAGACACTTTTCTTGGGCTCCCTTTTAGTTGATTTTAGACAGAATTTTGTTTGGTTTTGTCATGGTGTGCACAGAATACAGACACTCGCAGATGCAGTAAAACGGGTTGTTTATTAAAATAGCAGGCAGAAAAAAGGGTAGTCGTACAAACAAAGTTAGAGCACCGGTAAACAGAAGCAACGTAGGGATAACCATACCATGAGTGAGATACAGTCCAGAGTTCAAACACAAGCAGGCCAACATCAGAGGTAATCCAAAATCGAAAAACGTGAAACAGTCCAGGTCATACACAAAAATATCCACAATCAGAGATAATCCAAAAATCGGCGTCGAGAAAAAACAAAACAAGGTCATACACGAAGATAACAGAGACAATAGAGAGTAACGCTTAGTAATGAGGAAAATCCAACAATACCCGGCACAGAAGTGTGTGAGAGGTGTCCTTAAATAGTGCCAGAC
Organism: Astyanax mexicanus; assembly: GCF_023375975.1. Lineage (NCBI taxonomy): Eukaryota > Metazoa > Chordata > Actinopteri > Characiformes > Acestrorhamphidae > Astyanax > Astyanax mexicanus. The sequence goes on along the minus strand of NC_064418.1, from coordinate 50,924,972 downwards.
TAATATTCGGGGCTTCCTGGTTGGAGCAGGTGAGGTGACGTGTGACTGGGTGTGTGCGTGTCAGCGGGTGGTGCGTTCTGGGTAATGTAGTTGTTAGACTGAGAACCTCTGTCAGAGCTGGGTGTGTGAGAAACAGAGGAGCTAACAGCACCAGATGTGACAGTACCTCCCCCCGAGGGAGTCGGAACGGGAACGGAACGAGGACGACCACGACGACGCCCACGGTAGTCTATACAGGGTCTCAACCCCCCGTCTTTCTTCTTGACAAAGAAGAACCCTGAACCAACCGGAGATTTAGACGGGCGGATGAAACCCTGAGCGAGTGCCTCCTCAACATAGTCTGCCATAGCCTTCTCTTCATCGAGGGTGAGGGGATAGACTCTAGCTTTGGGCAGCGTAGCTCCCTCCACTAGATCTATAGCACAGTCATAAGGACGGTGTGGAGGCAATTTAGTGGCATTGGCTTTGCTAAAGACATCAAGAAAATCAGAGTATTCAGAGGGGATAACAGGAGTATCTACTGCGTCAGGACTTTCTACCGAGGTAGACTGTAAAGCTAACTCATTAAGAGCTAAACAATGTTCATAACAAGAGGGAGACCAAACCGTAATATCACCATCAGTCCAGGAAACCACAGGATCATGAAACTTGAGCCATGGCATGCCCAAAATCACCGGGTGTTCAGAGCAGGGAAGCACAAACAGGGGCAGTTCCTCGTGATGCAGAGCGCTGGCTTGAAGAGCGACGGGAAGTGTCTGACGAGTGATAGCCTTGGAGCGTACAGTTTTCCCATCCACAGCGTGAATAGAAATGGGACGGCGCAGGTCACGGGTAGGGATGCCATGTTCCTTGACCAGGTCCCAACTGATGAAGTTCCCCTCCGACCCGGAATCTACAAGCGCTGGGACACAGAACATACCAGTGGGTGAAGAGATAATAACGGGTAACGTAAAACATTTAGCTTTGTGATTAGAGATAGAATTACGTACCACGTTAGCGCGTGGAGAGCCCCCCACGCGCTTTCCCAGGGCTGGAGCCTTCACGGATCGGGTCAGGAGACCACATGCAGCTTTGCGATGCCCAGCCTCTCCACAGTAGAGACAAAGATGGAACCGAATGCGGCGTTGGCGTTCCGCTGGAGATAATCTGGACTTTTGAACATCCATGGGTTCCACTGTGGAGTCTGATGAAGCGTGAGGTAGCTCTGCTGGAGTGGGTTGTACGTGGAGGTTGGTCTTGGTTTGGCGAGAGAGCAGCTGGTCTAACCGAATGGAGAGGGAAATCAGCTGATCCAAGGTAAGGGATTCATCCTTGCATGCTAACTCCTTCAAAACTTCAGGGTTAAGTCCATTCTTGAACACAGAGATGAGTGCAGCGTTGTTCCAGCCACTGCCAGCTGCCAGAGTGCGAAACTCCGTGGCATATGAAGCAACAGTTTCATGACCTTGTTTTAACGCCAGTAGAAGCTCTCCAGAGGATTGTCCGTAGCGTGAGTGATCAAAAACTGCTCGAAACAAAGTCAAAAACTCCGAATAGCAGGTTTCAGAAATGGTGTCCCAAACCGCCGTAGCCCAGTCGAGTGCTTTACCAGACAGCCTCGAAATAATAAAGCCGATCTTAGCTTTGTCTGAGGCGGGAGAAGCGTTACTAAAAAATACGGAGCATTGTAAGAGAAATCCGCTGCATTTCTCCGGGGAACCATCAAAATACTCCGGCTTGCACACCTGAAAGCCGGAGACAGGAGAGCTAATGATGCTAGTGTTAGCTACAGGGCTAGCGTTAGCTACAGCTAAGCCCTTGAGGTGCTCGAGAATGCTAGAGAGCTGCTGCTGCTGGTTAGCTTGCTGGCTAGCTAACTCAGTAACGGCGTGGGTCACACCGGCGAGTGTTTGCTGGTGCTGACCGAGCAATCTGCCTTGATTAAACAACCCTGATCTTAGCATATCCGCATCTGCTGTCTGATCGAGAGAGGCCGGGTATTCTGTCATGGTGTGCACAGAATACAGACACTCGCAGATGCAGTAAAACGGGTTGTTTATTAAAATAGCAGGCAGAAAAAAGGGTAGTCGTACAAACAAAGTTAGAGCACCGGTAAACAGAAGCAACGTAGGGATAACCATACCATGAGTGAGATACAGTCCAGAGTTCAAACACAAGCAGGCCAACATCAGAGGTAATCCAAAATCGAAAAACGTGAAACAGTCCAGGTCATACACAAAAATATCCACAATCAGAGATAATCCAAAAATCGGCGTCGAGAAAAAACAAAACAAGGTCATACACGAAGATAACAGAGACAATAGAGAGTAACGCTTAGTAATGAGGAAAATCCAACAATACCCGGCACAGAAGTGTGTGAGAGGTGTCCTTAAATAGTGCCAGACTAATATTCGGGGCTTCCTGGTTGGAGCAGGTGAGGTGACGTGTGACTGGGTGTGTGCGTGTCAGCGGGTGGTGCGTTCTGGGTAATGTAGTTGTTAGACTGAGAACCTCTGTCAGAGCTGGGTGTGTGAGAAACAGAGGAGCTAACAGCACCAGATGTGACAGGTTTTAGTTGAGTTTAGACAGAATTCTGTTTGGTTTTAGTTGAGTTTAGACAGAATTTTGTTTGGTTTTAGTTGAGTTTAGACAGAATTATATTTAGTTTTAGTTCATTTGAGTTTATGCAGAAGTTTGTTTGGTTTTAGTTGAGTTTAGACAGAAGTTTGTTTGGTTTTAGTTGAGTTTAGACAGAATTCTGTTTGGTTTTAGTTGAGTTTAGACAGAATTATATTTAGTTTTAGTTCATTTGAGTTTATGCAGAATTTTGTTTGGTTTTAGTTGAGTTTAGACAGAATTTTGTTTGGTTTTAGTTGAGTTTAGACAGAATTTTGTTTGGTTTTAGTTGAGTTTAGACAGAATTATATTTAGTTTTAGTTCATTTGAGTTTATGCAGAAGTTTGTTTGGTTTTAGTTGAGTTTAGACAGAAGTTTGTTTGGTTTTAGTTGAGTTTAGACAGAATTATATTTAGTTTTAGTTCATTTGAGTTTATGCAGAATTTTGTTTGGTTTTAGTTGAGTTTAGACAGAAGTTTGTTTGGTTTTAGTTGAGTTTAGACAGAATTTTGTTTGGTTTTAGTTGAGTTTAGACAGAATTATATTTAGTTTTAGTTCATTTGAGTTCATGCAGAATTTTGTTTGGTTTTAGTTGAGTTTAGACAGAATTCTGTTTAGTTTTAGTTGAGTTTAGACAGAATTCTGTTTAGTTTTAGTTGAGTTTAGACAGAATTTTGTTTGGTTTTAGTTGAGTTTAGACGGAATTCTGTTTAGTTTTAGTTCGGTTGGATTTATGCAGAATTTTGCTTGGTTACAGAATCAGTCAGAATGTTGTTGGTTTGTATGTTTTGCATCAAACAAACTGTATATGAAAAAGAACAGCATGGAAAATTGGAAATTGTCATTCTGATTTTCCACTGAACTATTGAGGCTGCTGAGGTTGTAATGTTGCTGATTGCTGACTCTTAAATTGACTCTTAAATTTCTACATTATGCATGTGATATCATGGGAAAGCTCCTCAGAGCTCTTGAAGAGTCTTAAATGAGTGTGAGAGTAGCTGTATTATGGTCTGTTTGGACGTAAACAGCATGAATTTATAAAATAAGTATCAGAGAGAGGCTCCAGGCGTATAGCAGTGCAGCGCTGTGTACCGACAGTAATGGTTCCTGTATTTCTGCTCCGTCCCTATTTTCTGTTCTTTATTTCAGCTCTAAAGATGTTCAACAACCCGCTGAACGTTATTTCCTGTGTGGAAAGTGAAAGGCATCTTGTTCTTTCACATGTGCACCCATCAGAAGCTTTTCCCGCTGTGCGGAGTATTTGCCCCGACATAAGTGCTCAGGAAATAATGCATGAAATATGATTTTTCATGAAAGCACCATTCCTCCGTTCCCTCCAGCGTACGAGCAGCAGGTCGTTTTAAGTGCTGCAATTACACGTCCTGCTATTTGTTCATTTCCAGCCCCCTCAGACGAGCTTTGTGCTCTTTGATTGTGAAATGAGTGCAGTCTGAGCTTTGCTCCAACATTTAAAGCAACTTATGATTCATAAATCATTTTTTGGAAGGTAATTTTAAGGCCAATCGTAGCCAAAAAAGGAAAGACGCAGAGTTTTGTCGGAAAGCTGTTCTTACTTTCCTTTTCTACAAAAGAATAATCTCAAAATGGCATTAAAATGATGATACTCCTTTTATCGTAATTTTTTTTGGCCTTTAACCTTCGTACTTCCCATTAATTTCCTGATTCACTATGGCGACCTCCTTAGCAACACCTTAGCAACACATCCCTTTCCACAGCAACCACCTAACAACTCCTTAGCATCATTCTAGCTGTTTTTACTTTCCACCACTACTCAATCGCAATCTCCTCTTCATCCTACAGCTTTTTAAACCACCAGGCATGGGTCCAGAAAGTTTAATCCACAGCAATACTGAAGCCACACCTTAGCAACGGCTTAGCAACGCTTTGGCAACAGCTTAGCAACACCTTAGAAACCATATGGCAGATCTCCTCCACTAATGGCATATCTTTTTTCGAGACCTGGAACACCTGTTCCAGTAAAAAACAACCTCATAGCAACACCTTAGTAACCAACTATTTTTTTACAATAACCAGCTAACACCACCTAAGCAACACCTTAGCAACCACATGGCAGATCTTCTTCAATATCTTTTTCAAGGATTTCCACATGTCAAGACCTGGAATCACTCCGTAAACACCTGGTACACCATGGTGACCTATAGGAACACCTGTAGGAACCAACACCTTTCCACAGTAACCGCCTAATAAAACCTTAGCAACAGCTTACCAACTCATTTAGCAACAGCCTAGGAACTTAGCAACCACATTTTGAGACCTGGAACTACTCAGTGAACACCTGTAACACCATGACACATTAGCAACACCTTAGCAACCACACGGCAGATCTTCTCAAATAATGGCTTATCTTTACCAGGCATATCTTGATAGCATATCTTTACCATCTTTATCAGTAAACACCTGGTATATCATGGTGACCTCATAGCAACACCTTAGTAACACATTTAGCAACAGCTTAGCAACACCTCAGCAACCACATGGCAGATCTCCTTCACTGATCGCATATCTTTTTTCAGGAGTTTCACTTTTGGAGACCTGAAACACCTGTACCAATAAACACCTGGTACACCATGGTGACCTCATAGCAACACCTTTGGAACCAACCCCTTTACACAGTAACCACCTAACACCACCTTAGCAACAGCTTAGGAACAGCTAAAGAACTGCATCCCATCATCTTAGCAACCACATGGCCGCTCTCCTCCACTGATGGCGTATCTTTTTCCAGCGCCTGTCAGAAAGCTGTTCTTTTTTAATTCACCTCTTTGGATTTGATCAGTGTTGAGTTTAAAGCGATCGGGTTGGTTGATTTAACATATAAGCGTGTAGCTGTTGGCCAATCACAGAAAGCTTTGGTCCCCATCCAAATAGCTCTCCTGTGAAATGATCCCATCGCCATGTGGTGATGTTTTCTCAGGCGCAGTAATTTCACACGGACGTGCGAGACGGATGAATTTGTCCTCGTTTTTTAGTGAAGTCTTCGTCAGGAGGACTCGAGGACGTGGAGACGGATGGTAGCAGATGTTGAAGACGGTCGAGGCAATATGGACGGCTTGTTGAGACTCAAACAGCGGCAGAACGCAGCAGCAGCAGTTTGGGTTTAATCGCTTGTTTTGTAGCCGCTTTGTTTTCTCTCAGGCTTTTTAAAGGATCTTCTCGTAAAGTGTTTACGGTTCTCAGGCTCGGGGACGAGGGTTCTGCTGCCAAACTGACACTGAGGATTGTTTTGCTTCGTGCTTGGCTTCCTCACCTTCTCCACACGCGAGAGTGATGGAAGCTTTTGGTTCATTTCTGAGTGTATTCGGTATCACTGTTTAATTTTCCTCAGGCAATCACTCTCCTGCACTCCTAAATGTCATCTCAAAATAAATCCAGCCAGGCTGGCATTAGAATGGCCAAACATAACATTTCTAGGAGCTGGAAGTCAGGACCACTGCAGCACTGCTCCGGTTATGGACACTAAGAGAATCTGTTAAAAACGCAACATTAATTTACAAAAACTAAATAAAATAACACAGCGAAAAGTTGATAGAGGAAATGGATGAAATGTGATGAATCTTTATATATGTGCATGTGATTATAAATACCTTTATTGAGAAAAACTGTGCTGTAATTGAAAGCTGGCTGTATCTAGAGTAGAGCTTAGATCGGGCCCAAAAAATCCAGCCCCATAAAATAAAATTCGTCCCATAAACTAAATGATTACTGTCTTTATGGCTGATATCAGTCATCTTCTCAGTATGCACAGTAACTGGAGTTCATTGGTGCTTTACTGTATTTAACTGTATTAACTCCATTAAACACACACACACTAAAATACTCTACTTTCATACTTTATATTTTATTGTATTTTTATATGTGTCACGTCCTGGTCTTGTCTCATGTCTCTGTGTGTTATTCCCACGTGACCTGTGCTCTTCTGTGTCTCTTGTCAGTAGATTTCCACCATGTGTTTCTCATTTGTAGCTCCGCCCCTTCCCCAGGTGTTTCTAATTCTAGTGTGTTTCCTGTTTCTTTATATAGATCCCCTGTTCCACTTTGTCTCCGTCGGTCTTTGCACTAACCTCTGTTGTTTGTCTCTCTCAGTGTTCTATAGCTTCGCTCACTGTTTTCTTTGTTTTCTTAGCCTTAGTCCCTTGTTTCTCGTTTATCTTCTTGTATATATATTTCCCTGTTTATTTTCTCATTATTATCTCTAGTTGGTTTAGTTTATGTTCTTTAGTTTCTCTCGTTTGTTTTGGTTTTTGGTTATATGTTTATCTATTTTCAGTTATTTAGTTTATTCCCCAGTTCCTTGTATATATCTCCCTGTTTTATTTTTACGTGTTTATTTGTTGCTTGTCTCTTTGTTTATCTTTGTTATTTATTTATTAAATTATTTATTATTTATTTATTAAATTATAAATTATTGTTTCGCCCTTACCTGCAGTTGCGTCCGTCTCCTCGTCTCCCTGCCTGGGTCACTCCTGACAATATGTATCATTATATCATTATATAATTTCTATAATCTATCTATCTCACATGTTTTAGTAAGTAGAGCATTAAAACAGAGCTTTTAAAAATCATTTTTAGGCTGTGCAGGTTTGAATGAGCAAAAACTGTTCAGAATGATGTTAATAACCATTGCAACACTGAAGAAGCATAGACGTACTATTAAAGAAAAATGTTTATTAAGAACAGCTACACACAGCACTGCAAGTCAAGTGTGTAATGCGGACGTGGAGGAGCTCACGTGTGCGTGAACCCCCTGAGCTGTGTGATTATAACATTTTAACTTGCGACACTTTATTAAAAATATGCTGGACACCATCTAAGCCAAACAAGTTTTATCTTGGTCTCATCAAACCACAGAACACGGTTTCAGTAATCCATGCTCTTGGACTTATTGTCTTTAGCAAACTATTTGCAGGCTTTCTTGTGCATCAGATTCAGAAGAGGCTTTCTTCTAGAACAGTGCCATGCAGACAGAGTTGATGCAGTGTGTGCAGAGTGAATGGTCTGAACACTGCAGGCTGAGCTCACACTTTTTTTTTTAAGCTCAACCTCTGCAGCAATGCTGGCAGCACTCGTACTTCTCTTTTGTAGATATTATGCTTAACACATGGATTCAACTTCTTAACTTGTCCCAGAAAACTGTATGACCTTGACAGCAATCTTCTTATAGTCTACGGCATTGATATAAATAGTAATTCTATTGTTTAATTCTGTTTCTTACATCCTAACAGAGTTCTTTGCCATGAGGTGGCATGTTGAATATTCAGTGGCCAATATGAGAGAATTGTACCAACAAAAAAAAAAAAACATCTTTTTTTTAATAGAAAAGCTTTCCTGTTAAGGGCTGTGTGTTGAGTTATTTTGAGAGTACAGTAAATTCACACTGTTATACTGTTTTACACTGTATCAAAGTGTCATATCTTCAGTTTAGAACCATGAAAAGATATAATAAAATATTATTAACAAACATGTGAGGGGTGAACTCACTTGTGTAAAATACTGTAGATACCACAAGTAAGTTTATGGAACAAGTAAAAAAGAACATGATGGTACATGTTGATGTTTCTTAGGTTTCAGATCGTTTTAATGTCGCAGTAATTGCAGCACTGTGGGTCAGGATAGGGACAGATACACATGTGGTAATTTTGGGCCATGTTTTCAGTGTTTTTTGTCAGGAAAGTTTGGGGAAACAGACAGAAAACAGAGAGTGGCACGAAGTTTCAATCAGCCTGATTAGGCGTGATGGCCTGTTTGCTGACTCGCAGTCAAAACAAACAGCTGGTGGGGAAAAATGGGGAAAATCATCAGAACAAATTCCCACTCGCAATTACACCGAATCCATTCCAGAGGAAACAGCAGTTCACACGTCCTGATCAAAGCCTGGATTTACCAGAAATCAGATTATTCTGCTGGAAATTAGAATTTAAAGAAGTCGTACATGAAGCAGAACAGATAAACGCTCCTTAAACAATTGCAATGTTATATATATATATATATATATGATATACGGTATCAGTCTATAGTCTGGACACACTCATTTAGTCTCATTTAGTGTTTTTCTTTATTTTTTCTTTAATTTTTAATTTTCAAAATTGTAGATTAAGATTATAATCATACTTTAATTTATCCAGTTGGAATTTACAAAAGTGGTACGTGAAGCAGAACAGATAAACGCTCCTATAAAGGTGGAAAATTTTGATTTATCAAATACCCAATCTAGATGGGATTAGTGATTAATGATCAGTTTCTCGAGGGGTTCTGGGGTAATTTTCTCTTTTATAAGGGGTCCTCTGTGATTTTATTTCTGTCCAGAACCACCATGCATGACATTAGTTATCAGCTAAATCAAAAAGCAGCTGAAGAAAATATAAAAAAATATAAAAATGTTTTTTTTAAACTTTGTTTTATTAATTGAGCCATTTGTTTTATTATACATCGATATATGTGTCGATTTACATTTTTATGTTTTCTTTTTTAAGTTTGATGTTTTGATTTTTATGGTATCTTTTTTGTTTTTTTTAGATCACAGTCACAACCTTTTGTAATTTTAATGATTGATATTATTATTTAATTATTTGTCCTATTTACAGTTTTACTATTTTTATTATTTTATGTTATTTTATTTTCTATTGTCTTATCTGGATTGTTTTTCTATGTTTTTTTCCTTTTTTTTAATTTTTCCTTTAAATTATTCGGATTTTATTCTCTCTGTTGTCTATGTTCAGCACTTTGAGCTGAATTTTAATGTATGAAAGGTGCTTTATAAATAAAGGTTATTTTTATTATTATTATTATGGTATTATTATAAAGCGCGTATTGAAATATAAAAAAAAACTGCTTTAGAAACGTATAACGAGCCGCTGTTTCGTACGTTAAGTTTCAGCACGTCTGAGACGAACTTCTTAAGGTCAGTGTCAGAAGTGCGAGATTAGCCCCGTCGCTCTGATTGGCGTCTCGGCGCTAACGAGCGGGAAACCCGTCACCAGTGATTGGAGCCTCTCCCGCCTCAGGCTGGGGATCTGCCAGCTAGCGTTAGCATTAGCATCACTACAGTAACGAAGCACTAAGGTGAAAGGCGGTCCGGCGTAATCAGCGTTTGTCCGGCGGAGGGTCTGATTTGTGTCGTACTGAGGAGGAAGAGCGTAATCAGGACGGGATTCTGCTCTGTATTAAATCAGGATGTGATTGGAGGAAAGTGAGGGAGGGAAAGTGTCGTTAGCGCTGTGATCAGAAGCAGAATCAGATTCACATCAGAGACGGTTAATGATCAGACGGAGGAAACATCACGGGTTCAGCTTATCTAATGACAAATAAAAATGCTGTTCTGAAAAACATCAGATTTTAGTTATGAAGATGTTGAGCTTTAGGGCTGTTTAATATTGAAAATAACTGATATTGTGTTGCAATGTTTTATATATGTGATATACAGTACCAGTCTATAGTCTGGACACACTGTCTCATTTAGTGTTTTTCTTTATTTCTTTATTTAATATTTAATTTTCTAAATTGTAGATTTAGATTAATATCGTACTTCTATTTTTTAGATTATAGAACTTCTATTTTCTAGAATTAGTCTTCCTATGGCCTACGGCATCTTTATGAAGAGCAAAAACTCTGTTTTTCACATCGTCAGAGAGTTCTTTGCCATCAGGTGGTGTGTTGAATATCCAGTGGCCAGTATGAGAGAATTGTACCAAAAAAAAGTTATATTGAGTTATTTTGAAAGTACAGCAAATTTAAACAGTTATACTGTCAGCTGTACACTGACTTCTTTGCTCTTTGCACTGTATCAAAGTGGCATATATTCAGTGCTGAACTATATATTTATATATAAAAAAAAAGATATAATACATATGCTTGGACACCATTTGAGCCAAACAAGTTTATCTTGGTCGTTTCAGACCACAGAACATGGTTTCTATGCACTAAGAATGCTCATCTTCAGTAAATTGTTTGCAGGCTTTCTTGTGCATCAACTTCAGAAGAGGCTTACTTCTAGGGCAATAACATGCAGACAGATTTAACGCAAGAAGTGCAGGGCGTATTATTTAGACATTTCTATCTCAAAATACAGCTCTGGACAAAAATTAAGAGTGCACATAAGTTTCTGAATAAGTTTCTCTGATTTCGCTATTTATGGATTTACATTTGAAAAAAAAATGTCATTTAGAGCATTTATTTTGCAGAAAATGAGAAATGGCTGAAATAACACAAAAAAGTTTTAAGATTTCAGAAATCAATATTTGGTAGAATAACCCTTGTTGGTTTTTAATCACAGTTTTTTTTTCATGCATCTTGGCATCATGTTCTCCTCCACCAGTCTTACACACTGCTTTTGGATAACTTTATGCTGCTTTACTCCTGGTGTAAAAATTCAAGCAGTTCAGTTTGGTGGTTTGATGGTTTGTGATCATCCATCTTCCTCTTGATTATATTCCAGAGGTTTTTAATTTGGTAAAATCAAAGAAAATCATGATTTTTAAGTGCTCTCTTATTTTTTCAGAGCTGTATATTGATATTAAATTATGGTAAATATGTGATGAAGTTAAAATATTTAATAAATACACTAAATACTGAAATGCACTCGCAACAAAAACTCTTTTCTCCATTTGATCCACGACTCCACAGCCGGGGTTTAACTTCCACACACTGTTTTTGTCCGAGAGCAACATTTTCCATTTCATTTTTCATTAAAACATTGGTGGAAATAAAGAGAATAAAGCATAAACCAATAATCTCACATAAACAGCTCTGACCTGGAGGGTTTAATAAAAGAAACACAAGGTATAACAAACAACTCACCAGCACACATTAAACTCCGAAAGAAATAGATCTGTAGCAACTTCATCATAAAAAACTCTCTGAAAATAAATACTGTACATTTCACACAGAGAAACAATAAGAAATTACTGTTTTTATTATTATCATTATTATTATTAATCTGGCATGCTCTTTATTATTTTATCTCCTATTAGAAACTATTAGAATTTCCGTAAATTAAAAACGCACTGGTTCAAATATGGACATAATGTTCATGAAAAAAGTACTGTACAGTTTCATTTCGGGAAGAAAATCATTGAAATATATTATTTTATTGAAAAGGAAATCTGTTATGTACATCCTCTCTCTCACACACATACATAATAATATGATCTGTGAAATAAAGAATGCTCTGCAAATGGGAATTTCTCTTTCTCCGTATTTTTCTAAAAAATACAAACAAACGCATCTTTAAACGTCTCTTAGCACCGCCTCCACTCCGTAACACTAAATTAGTATTGCGATCTTTTTCAGGTAAACATTAAATACGCCATGGAGAACATCTTAATCAACACACTGTACATTATTGCATTATTCAGGAACTGCGTTAGAGCAGATATTCTCCTCACAAATGAGGATTTTAACACAGAGATGAAAGAGCTGGAGATGATCTGATGTAAGCAAAATACAGACTGGATACGGATACGAGCTGGAAATGATAAAAATAACAGAAGAAACAGTGAGGACTGATTTGTAGTGTGCACACAACAGGTAAACGTGTCCCAAATCCTGATCGGCTCACCAAATCTGATGCTTATTGTTGTGATTTGGATCTCTGGATTTCTGACAAAAATCATAATCTTCTACCAACTATCTGATTTAATGTGATTTTAAACTGTTCAAACTATCAAAAATAATATTGGATACAATCTAGAAAGACAAATGATCTGATTTCATCTGTTTTCAGGCTGTTTAGACTATGAAAAATCAATCTGAATACAATCTTGATATACTAATGATCAGATTAAATGGGATTTTATGCTGTTTAGACTATTAACAATCAATCTGGATACAATCTAGATATACTAATTATCAGATTTCATGTAGTTTTACGCTGTTCAGACTATCAGAAATCAATCTGGATGCGAGTAAGATATACCAATGCTCAGATTTGATCTGCTTTTACTCTGTTTAGACTGTTAAAATCAATCTGGATACAATCTAGATATACAAATTATCTGATTTCATCTGGTTTTAGGCCGTCCAAACTATTATAAATCAATCTGAATACAATCTAGGTATACTAATGATCAGATTTAATGTAGTTTTAGGCTGTTCAAACTATCAAAAATCAACCCAGATACAATCTAGATATACTAATGATCAGATTTCATCTGTTTTCTTTAGGCGGTTTAGACTTTCAAAAATCAATCTGAATTCAATCCATATGTACCAATTATCAGATTTCATATGGCTTTACACTGTTCACACTATCAAAAATCAATATGAATACAATTTAGATATACAACTGATTAGATTTCATGTGATTTCAGGCCATTCAGACTATCAAAAATCTATCTGGATACAATCTAGATTTGCTCTAAATCAGATCTGAGCTGGCAGTCTGAAAAAAGCTATATGCTATATTAAAGAATCCCGAATCAGAATTTAATAAATCCATAAATCATATTCAGTGTGTTTTTGCCGTTCACACTGCCACACATCACATATGATGAAAAATGTCGGATTTGAACCACTTTTACGTGCTGTAGTAAGCGCAGTGGTAGTGTGTAGATGTGAGTGTGTGTTGTGCGTGGATTCGGATGGTGGAATATTATGGGATTTTGTTCTAAGGCTCGGTAAAGAAACTAAACTACAACATCAGAGCAGAAACCAAGAAAAGCGTTGGTGACGGAAGCTTATTGACTACACAATACACGACCAAAACTGCACCACAAACCCCGCCCACCCAACCCACCCGGCCCCGCCCCCTGGCCCCGCCCCCAGCCCACATCAAACCACTGAGTGAACATGTACCGTCCCACCATGGGGTTTAGCTTTGTGATTGTTTTCGGCGTTTTTCCAGTACAGCATGTTTGAGTGTGTGTGTGTGTGTGTGTGTTTGAGTGTGTGTGTGTTTGTGTGTGTGTGTGTGTGTGTGAGTGTGTGTGTGTTAGGCCTGTCATGATAATTACGTTATTGATTTATCATAACTTTATTAACATAACTTTATTGTTGCTGACCTCAATATTAATTATTTAAAGGAGCTATTTTAGTGATCTATAGGCAAGTAATGTGTCTTTGGTCTTTGCTATCGTAACGACAGGAAAAGTACACCTTAGACATGTACTCATTCTCTTAATTAATTAATCATGGGTGTGGTTAATTTTCGGCGTAACGTGAAATAATATAAACCAATCAGAGTGTCTCTTGCTCATCATTCTCTTTAAGAGTAGATCAGGTGAGCTCTGACTTTGGTGGATTGCTATTGTAACGGTGCAGCTACCTGGACGTGTTCAACAAACTCTTCTCAGCAGAGGAAACTGAGCTGCTGGTTGACGCTGTGAAGGAGCTCCAGCAGCTCATTTACGGGAACAGCAGTGTTATTTTATTTACTATTCTGTTTATTGTTGATGTAAAAGTTGGGTTTGTGCTGCCAAGATAGCGATGAACGTTAGACAACTGTTGGCGTCTGTCTAGGTTGTATTCAGTCAGTGGAGCTCCTGTGTTTTCTGTTACCAAGATAAACAAGATAAAACTCCAGAAATGTACCTGAACACACCTCATTTCATAACCAGAACACCACGCCCATCAGTGTAGATATATTCAGAAGATCTGCTGCTGTTTAAATGATGGAGGTAGAAATAATAAAAATAGACTGTTGGCGGGGTGTAAGATAGCAATGAGCATCACAACACGGAATTGCGCAGGGTGTAAGCTAGGGCTCTAAGAGTTTTTACTTCATTTATGCATTTATATTTTAATTATATCAGCAGCATAAAATTGTCTTAAAATTAAAATAATATCGTTTATCGCAATTATTTTTAAAACAATATATTGTGCAAGAAAATTGTCAAAAACTGCTGATCATGACAGGCCGTGTGTGTGTGTGTTTTTGTGTGTGTGTGTGTCTGGAATTGTCTGTTCAGTTCATAGTTCTAGAATAGGAAGACCGTGATCATTCAAGTCAATCAGGACGCAGTTCAAACACTTATTTATTTCCTTCAGTGAGATTCTGAATTCACTCCTCCTCCTCCTTCAGCAGCTCACCAGGACTCGACCCAGCGAGCAGAGCGACAGTTTTAACCCCTTAAACCCTAAGAAATGGTTAATCAGGCAGAGATTAAGCCCAGTCTCGGACTAAACAGCATTTAGAATAGAGATTTTCCACTGAAATGATAATATTCATTACTCTGTGTTCGTCTAGACTAAAACTCCTCACTATCAGAATGAGGAAACATCCTAAATATCAGTGAACCACATCAGTATCATACAGTCCATCACCACAAACTGTGCTTTTAAACTGTTTAAACCTGTTTTAAAAGGCTTTTTAGTGACATATACAGTACCAGCCGAAGAGAAGAACACATTCTACTCATTTAATTGAGTTTTTCTTTATTTGTATTATTATTTTCAATATTGTAGACTATTATAAAATAAATATAATAAGATATTTAAACTGTAGATTAATGTGTATGCAATTATAAAGTAAACAAAACACATTAAACAAGCTTTGTGAGGTAGAACCTGGTTCTAGAGCTCTTGTTCACTGCTTTTCCTTCACTCTGATCTCCAACTTATCCCAATTATTTCAGTTTATTTAATAAACTAACAATTGCATTTATATTCTTTTTAGTTTTATCTTTTTTTATAGTTCTTACGTCTTTAATATTAATCTATAATGTAGTAAATAATACAAATAAAGAGCAAATATTAATGAGAATGTGTCCAAACTTTAAACTGCTATTGTATGTTACAGGGTTAATGATTTCTTTATTAAGTGGGATTAATCATGTTCCAGTTAAACCTTTAGATTTTAACAATTTTGTTTAAATATTTCCAAAGTCCAGTTTGTAAAGACTGATGTCACAATCCTTTACAGGTGTATTTTTTATGGTGAATCCAGACAAAGTATGTCTTACTTTCAATGTCCCCCCAGGTTAGTATTGTTAGCATTGTTCTATTTTATAATATATATTATTTTTAATAATATATCATATCAAAGATATCAACAGTGCATAAAAAACACTGACATTCACATTAAATATGGAGAGCGTAAAAATCCTGTTTAATTGGATAATACGCTAAAATTAAATTTGAATTTGAATAGCGTAATCTGATATCATGATATAAATTGTGGTCTACATTGGTCCATCCCTACATTTTAGTTTAACCAATAGCTTACCAGACATTAAATATAAATATTTGATATTTTTGCATGAAATGAAAAATGAAAGATTTTAGTATAGTGTACTTCTGTCATGTTCCACCTACACATGCTAATGGTGTTATTGGATATTAATACTTTGATATTTATATGCCTATATGCCAAATATCCAATTAAAAAACATATGTATGTGGGGAAAAAAGTAGTTAATTTTAATTGGTTGGTTTCCTCTTTGTTCTAAAACTCCATAATAAATAATAAAACCAAAATAATAATCTGATACAGGTACAGAGTATAGGTGGAGTATTCCTCGAGTATCAGTCGAGTAAATTAATACTAGTACTAAAGCCCAGAGTTTAAGGGGTTAAACCAGCACGCCTCCACACTCTCCTCCTCAGGCCGCCTGCTGACGTTGGGCGTGGCCCGGTCAGGTCAGTCCTGTAGGTGGCGCCGTGTAGCCGCCTCCGCCCGTGCGGTGGGTTCAGAGGACCAGTCTCTCTGTGACCCAGCCGGCGACCCGGGGTGGTCGCTGTGGCTCCAGCGCGGTGGGCGGGGCGGGGGGTCAGTACGGGGCGAACAGGATGGAGCCGGTGGAGGGTCGGATGGGTCCCGGCGCCGCCCGCAGGAAGGAGGCCTGCAGCGTGGCGGACTGGAAGATGGAGGTGTTGGGGCGCGGGTGGAGGGAGATGGAGGGCATGGTGGTGGGGGAGAAGGGGCTGGAGATGAAGGCTGGGGAGATGGGCTTCACCAGGTCCTTCTGTAGAGCCAGCTTCGCCTGTAGAGCAGGAGACCAAGAGTTAATAAATAATAATAATAATAATAAATACAAATCAGGGCATTTCCCATGGGGAAAATTTACTGAAATATACAGACATTTATGGAAATTTCTGGATATTAATGGAAATTTTTGAAGAATTTCTGAAGTGGACTTAAAAACTACTAAAAATGTAGAGCAAGAGACGAGTTAATTCAAGGTCTACTAAAGCATGAATTTAAATTAAAGGGTTCCCCGTTGTTCAGGCTGTTCCCGCTCTTTGCGGAAATTTCCATACATTTACGAAAAAATCTGGACATTTACGGAAAATTCCAGAAATGTACAGACATTTCCAGAAATCCCCCTCCCCCCTCCAAAGTGACCATAAACTACTAAAATTTTCCACACATTTACAGAAATTTCCTAAATTTTACAGAAATTTCCTAAATTTTACGGAAATTTCCTAAATTTTACGGAAATTTCCTAAATTGTACGAAAATTTTACGGAAATTTCGGACATTTGTGGAACTTTTCGGACATTTACCAAAGTTTCCAGACCTTTACCGAAATTTCTGAACATTTATTAAAGTTTCCAGACATTTATGGACATTTATGGAAATTTCTGGACATTCACGGAAATTTCCAGAAATGTACGTAACTTTCCGGAAATACCCCTCCCCCCTTTAAAAGTGGCCCTAAAAAGTACTAAAAACGTAGAGCGTCTACTAAACTTTTCATCCAATCAGAACAGTGGGATCTAACAACACTAAGAGTACAACACTGCTATCTAAACTATTAAATTAACCACTTCTGACACCAATCTTTATCTTTATCCAAACTAACAATTAAAAAAAGATACTGTAATTTTAGGGATGGATACAGATGGACTACTGACACATCTGTAGGAAAATCTGTCTGTCTATGCATCCGTCTGTCTGTATCTCTGTCTGTGTGAATTTCTATCTATCCATTTTTCCATCTGTGGATTCAACCATTTATTCGCATATTATTCCATTTACTATCAGTCCTGTGATCTGTCCATCCATGCATCCTTCTATCTATCACTTTGTGTATCGAAACATTCGTTCATCTTTCTGTCTGTTTCTTCATCTATCAATCCATCTGTCTATTTATTCGCCCATCTATCCACACATCTATCCATCTTACTGTCTGTCTGTCTATCTGTCCGTACATGCATCTGTTTTTGTATAGAACTCTGTTTGATTAGAGTATCTGTAGTGAGTTTTTATATCAGTATCAGTGTTATTGGTGGGTCTGATTGCGGCGGCGCCGGTCGTTATTGCGCTGCAGTTGAGAGATAAACAGCGTGTTTGGAGTGTTGGATGAGTGAATTCTGGGTAATTCTGTCTACAGATCACGCCATTATCTCTCTCTTTCTCTCTCTCTCTCTCTCTCTCTCTCTCTTTCCACTATCAGTATAATAGGCTTCACTCTGGTGCAGGTTATCATTATGTAAAAATAAAACTGTTGTAACGCGGCGGGGTCACGTGGCTCGGGGTCAGGTTTCAGCGTTCGGGCATTAAATAAACCCGCTAAGCGTATTTTTAGCATCCGCTAACAAGTACCCTAGCGCCCAGGCTCTGTCTGCGGCACGGCGTTCCTGAAACGCGAGACGTTCCTGATGAAAGCTCTTGATTATAAAGAAGATAAATAATGCATTACTGCCAGAACGCTGGAGCTGCGCTGCTGCTTGTTGTAAGGGCTGTATTTGGGCTTCAGAGGTTTGCCTGCTACCCGGTCCTTATGCCTCCTGCTGGAGATGTGCTGCGAAAAAAACACACAGAGAAAATATATATTTAGAGTTTTTAGGTGATTAATTACAGTACTGTTCAATAGGTTTAACCAAAGTCCCCTGTAGAAATAATATATAAGATAAAATATTTACTGAATACTGAACATTTTTATCATCCCAGCAGAGAGAAACACTCTGAGTGAACAGACTCTGGACAGACCCTAAACCTCTAAAACTCTGAATCAACTCTGAATCAACTCTCAATCGACTCAGAATCCACTTTAAGTGAACAGACTCTGAATCAACTCTGAGTGAACAGACTCTGAACAGACTCTAAACAGGATCTGAACATGACCTGAAAAGACTCTGAACAGATTCTGAACAGACTCTGAATTCACTCTGAACCAACTCTAAGGCCAGTCTGAGGGAACATACTCTGAACAGACTCTGAACAGACCCAGAATCCACTCTAAATTAACAGACTCTGAACAGACTCAGAATCCACTTTAGGTGAACAGACTCTGAACAGACTCTGAATCGACTCTGCGTGAACAGACTCTGAACAGACTCTGAATCCCTGCTGAGTAAACAGACTCTGAACAGACTCTGAATCGACTCTCAGTGAACAGACTCTGAATCGACTCTGAGTAAACAGACTCTGAATAGACTCTGAACAGACTCTTAATCCACTCCGAGTGAACAGATTCTGAACAGACTCTGAATTCACTCTGAGTGAACCAACTCTAAGGCCAGTCTGAGTGAACAGACTCTGAACCAACTGTGAATCGACTCTGAATCAACCCTAAATCCACTCTGAGTGAACAGACTTTAACCAGACTCTGAATCCACTCTGAACAAATCAACTCTGTGAATTGACTCTGAAACAGACTCTGAATTGAGTCATCAGCTCTAAATTGACTGTGATTCCTTTTTACCTCTGTGTCTGTATTCTGAATTCTCATTGGTTGGCTTGTTCTGTTCATGGCTGTGTTTGCCCGGTATTAGTGTATTTTCTGTTGGATTATCTTGTTTTGTTTTATATCTGCTCGTGTTTGTTTTCAGTTTTTGCTTTATTTTTAATAAAATATTTTACTTGCACTTTCAGCCGCCCACTCGTCTCCTCGCCTCGACCGAGTGACATTTGCATAAGAGAAACGCTTCATTGTACCTGATGGAAATGACATTTCTGAAGGTAGACGAGATAAATCACTGTTCTACGAGCTCTTTATTACATAATGCAGAAATCTGCTCTCACTGTGTTTCCTCTGCAGTGATCAACTCTGACTCTATTCTACACACCTGAGGCAGCTAATTAGAGTCAGAATAATGCAAGGTAGGTGTTTTAGAGTAGATTAGATTCACAGCATTTAAATAACATTGCTGTTTATTATATAGCATATTTCCAATAGAATAGGACCATTAATTCTGGTCAGACGAACTGTTAGTTTCTAAATTTCTTAAAATAGCTCAGAACTGAGTCGGTGTTCACGCTGCATTGTGAAGCGAGTGTGTTGTGGGCGGAGCTGTGGGCGGACATTGATGTGAGTGGGAGATTTATTCGAACATGAACGCTCATAAATAAAAGCCGAGTGAGAGGCTGCTGAACTATTTCAGGCAGTAAAGAGACGAGTGTGAGTTTAGATGAGTCCGGTCACTGTCCTGCTGTGTCTTCTTATAGCTGCACTGTTCTGCCTCTATTTACTTTAAAATGATTCCTCTGACTCTGATGATTCGTGAGTTAACGCAGTGTGCTGGCATCCGCTGTTCACCAACATCATTCCCATTAAAATCAGTGAAAATCAGTGTGAACAGGTCCTTACACAATTCTGTGCATTTAAATGTAGTGACTCACTCGCTCACAAATTCATCCTACGAATCAAATACTCACTTACTGATTCGTTTACTTGCTCACTCACAACTGACTCACTGACTCGCTTGCTTGTAACTGACTCACTCACTTGTAGTCTTTCACTCATTAAGTCTTTCATTTTCTCACTCATTCAATAACTCACTTATTGACTCACTCATTGATTCTTGTTTGACTCACACATTAAGTCGTTTTATTCTGTCACTCATAGACTCACTCATTGTTAGATTTTCACTCACTTAATGAGTCCATCATGTATTGACTCACTCATTGACTCACTAACTTTTGACTCAGTCAAGTCTTTCATTTTCTCACTAATTGACTCACTTATTGATTTACTCACTTTTAGACTTTCACTCATTTGCTTATTGAGTCCATCATGTACTGACTCATTGACTCACTCATTGACTCATTCAGTGACTCACTCATTGACTCATTCAGTGACTCACTTATTGTCTCATTTAATGACTCATTCATTGACTCACTCAGTCACTCACTCATTAACTCATTCAATGACTCATATATTTACTAACTTTGGCTCATTAACTCTTTCATTCTCTCACTCATTGACTCTTCCACTCACTCACTCACTCACTCACAGTGATTCACTCATTCTGACTCATTCATTTGCTCGCTCAATGACTCTTTCTCTCACTGACTCTTTTCTCACTGACTCTTTCACTCACTGATTCTTTCACTCACTCACTGACTCTTTCACTCACTGACTCTTTCTCTCACTGACTCTTTCACTCACTGACTCTTTCTCTCACTGACTCTTTCATTCACTCACTGACTCTTTCTCTCACTGACTCTTTCTCTCACTGACTCTTTCTCTCACTGACTCTTTCACTCACTGACTCGTTCTCTCACTGACTCGTTGTGTATCTGGTGCAGGGTACCTGTTTGAGTTGGATTTCTGAGTTGACGTGGACGTCGCAGATTTCACAGTGGAACGTCTTGTTCTGGAGTCCCGAGCCCTTCAGGACGTTGGCCTGCACTTTGAGTTTGGACCCGGGCCGGGGGTAGGCTTTGATGGGCCCCGCCCCGTTCCGCGCCTCCAGCATGGTTTTGTGTTTGGACCCTGGCGGGACAGATCAGAATCGACAGGGTTTGGTCACGTGACGTCTCACGCTCATTAGAGAAGCTGCTTTTATAACTCTGAGTGCTAATCAATACAGTAATTATGCTCCATTAGAGGGACCATTCGATTCTGGACGGGTTGCCAGAGCTGGAGCTTTTAAATCACAAGGAAACTATGTTGTTGTTTTTCCACAACATGAGGCTTGGAATGAAAGATTAAAGGAATAATTTACACTCTTACACTGAATCTATACTGATTATTATTAAATATAGTAAATATCACATGCAACATGCCAAATATCTCAGTGTTTAGAAAGGTACATTTCTGGAGTTTTGCTTGTTTATCTTGGTAACAGAAAACACAGGAGCTCCACTGACTGAATACAACCTAGACAGACGCCAACAGTCAGACGTTCATCGCTATCTCGGTAACACAGGCGCTGTGCCGAGCCGAGCGTACACCCCCACTTATTACACACACATGAACACACAGCAGCACAAACCCAACTTTTACATCAACAATAAACAGAATAGTAAATAAAATAACATTGCTGTTCCCGTAAATGAGCTGCTGGAGCTCCTTCACAGCGTCAACCAGCAGCTCAGTTTCCTCTGCTGAGAAGAGTTTGTTGAACACGTCCAGGTAGCTGCACCGTTACAATAGCAATCCACCAAAGACAGAGCTCACCTGCTTCTACTCTTTAAGAGAATGATGAGCTTTTAAAGAGACACTCTAATTTATTAATTTTACATTATGCCCAAAATGAACTACACCCATGATTAATTAACAGAATTGCCTAGAGTACATTCTAGGTGTACTTTTCCCGTCATTATGATAGCAAAGACACACTGACACACTGCCCTAAATCAAGCTGCACTATCGATAAAGCTAAATATAGCTGTGTCTGTGTTAAAGTGAGACAGATATAGAGATAGATGGAGAGATAGAGATAGTAACAGATAAAGAGAGATAGAGAGAGAGAGAGAGAGAGACAGGTGCAGAGCGCGAGGGCAGATGTTCAGCACACCTGTGTTGTGAGCCTCCAGCTGTGAGAGGGAATTGACGGCCACTTTGCACAGAGAGCAGTACAGCAGCTTCTTGGCTTTCTCCTCCTCAGACTCCAGGCTGGGCTCAGGTGGGCTGGGCTGTTTGGGGAGGGGCTTCAGTGCGGGCGGTGCCGGCTGATTGGCCGGTTCTGCGGGTGGGCTGGACAGCAGGGTGGGGGCGGGTTTACAGAGGCTGGGTGTTAGAGATGGAGCGGGCAGGAACGCTCGTGGAGATTCGAGGGCTTTCAGCAGACAGGGAGGTTCTAGAGTCTTCTCTAAAAAAGAGAGAAAGAGAGAAAGAGGTATAGTATTATTAGCATTTGGGGAAAACTGAAGCTAGGTCCCAGCTGCTCCATAAATGCTGGATTATTAATACCAATTTTATAATTTAATCGAATAATCAGATCATTCATGTTTTACAAATCAATTCAGAGCTACTTACAGGGACCTTAAACAATTGGATAAAGCGTTTAAATTGTTAAACAGCTTGTAACAAAACTGTAGTATCAGAAAATCCACTTTTAAAAGGAGCTAGTTTATCTCCAGTTTTATCTCCAGAGCAAAACCCAAAATCACTCCTACATTCTGTATAAATAGATAAGATCAGATAAATGAACACAGATTCACACACTGTCCTGTAGTGATGCTCTCAGGATGATCAGTATGTGTCTCTAAGTAACTTAGATAAAGTGAGATAAAATGATGGACAGAGTGTTTTAAGAAAATGTACACAACTTTTAAAGGATCCATGATGCATGTAAACTTAAAAAGTAATCTACCTTCTGAAGTAGTTCAAATAAAATTGCTAGAAAAATGCTCATTACTTCACTAGGGACTGTGAAATGAATGAAAAGTGAATTACGGGAGGAAGTTGCGCTAAAAAAGTAAAAAAAGAAGACTTGAATGTGTTACATTTCACAGATTAAACACATGCGTTAAAGGGTAACTAACCACCATGATTTTAGCTGACTCCACCCTATGCTCATATTTGAAAAATGGGGAAAAGAGGGAGGGGTGGTTTGGGAGGGGAGCTGGGTGATGTATGGGTTTAGGGGCGGGGCAGAAGGGAGAGCTGATTGGATGAGATGCAGCAGCAGCAGTGTTCCTCTGATAGCAGCGAGATGCAGATGATTGGACGTCAGCAGGGGGGTGGGATTACTGATTGATTGATTTGCATATTGTGATGTGCCCTCACCTTTAGCACAGTTAAACATAGTAGGAGCTGCAGAGGCAGAAATTAAATCCACAAAAATAAAGTGTTTTTAAAGGTTAGTAAATGTTTATAAAATTATAAGCAGGACCGGTATGTTTTATTATTTTAAAGGAGCACATTATAGTTATTATTGAAAAATATATAGTATAGGGTTTTAGTGGCTCTATAATGTTGTAAGCAATAGTAATTATGTATAGCTGTTCATAAATATAATATATTTACTAAACGTGCTTTAACTGAAAGATTGAGGAGAAGTTAAACTGTGTAAATGTGATTTTTAGTCAACTCTAAAGCACAGCTAAAGCAGGCAGTGTTGCGTGAATAGAGTGTGTGTGTGTGTGTGTGTGTGTGTGTGGTGAGGTAGTGGGACAGTATTAGATGTGAAAGCGTGTGAGAGAGAGAGAGAGAGAGAGAGAGAGAGAGAGAGAGAGAGAGAGAGAGAGAGCAGAGCTGACAGACAGTGAGATAAAGTCAGAGCGCAGTTTTGTTCAGTGAGGCGTTTTAAGTCGCTCTGGTCCGGGTTGTTGGTCCGGACGGCCGGGTTGTATAAGAACCGTCCCTGGAGGCGGATGATCCACTTCCTGTAACAGTGTTGAGCTCTTTCACTCTCCATCTCCCCCAACACCACGCGAGAGGCTAATATCACACTGCCCTCAGCCACAAACTTCACTTTCACTTCAGTTTCTGAATCAGTTTCTCTGATTTTACTATTTATAGGTTTATGTTTGAGTAAAATGAACATTGTTGTTTTATTCTATAAACTACAGACAACATTTCTCCCAAATTCCAAATTAAAATATTCTCATTTAGAGCATTTATTTACAGAAAATGAGAAATGACTGAAATAACAAAAAAGATGCAGAACTTTCAGACCTCAAATAATGCAAAGAAAACAAGTTCATATTCATAAAGTTTTAAGAGTTCAGAAATAATCAATATTTGGTGGAATAACCCTGGTTGGTTTTTAATCACAGGTTTTTTTTCATGCATCTTGGCATCATGCTCTCCTCCACCAGTCTTACACACTGCTTTTGGATAACTTTATGCTGCTTTACTCCTGGTGTAAAAATTCAAGCAGTTCAGTTTGGTGATTTGATGGTTTGTGATCATCCATCTTCCTCTTGATTATATTCCAGAGGTTTTTAATTTGGTAAAATCAAAGAAACTCATCATTTTTAAGGAGCTGTATGCTCCTATTGAGTATCTAATATAGAAACTTTTAGTTCTGTAGTTCAGTAGTTCAGTAGTTTTGAGAGAACAGAACTGAAGTGTGGATCTACAGCACAGTGTTTGAGTTTAAGGACTTCTTCACTCCCCTCAGGACCCCCAGAGCAGTTCCTCAGCTCCGGGTCTCTGAGACAGCTCCGCTCATTGTTCTGATTGTTTGTCTGGATCAGGATGCGAGTCTGTCCCCGGAGATTCCCTCCGGCCAGCAGGAGCTAACGCTAACGCTAATGCCCGGCTCGCTCACTGACCCATGGAGGCACAGCTCTAACTCTAATTTAGACTTTTATACAAT
This sequence comes from Astyanax mexicanus, assembly GCF_023375975.1. Classification (NCBI taxonomy): domain Eukaryota; kingdom Metazoa; phylum Chordata; class Actinopteri; order Characiformes; family Acestrorhamphidae; genus Astyanax; species Astyanax mexicanus. The sequence continues at coordinate 50,899,964 of NC_064418.1, read as the reverse complement.
GAAACTCAGAGACAAACAGAAACTACATCAGTCTAAAAGTACACAAACTGCATTTACACCAGTTTTTGGGTTAAGATGGATGGATGGATGGATGGATGGATAGATAGATAGATAGATAATTAAGGGAAAATCTAGACAGAGTGACCGAGATAGTGGGAGAGAGAGAGAAAGAGGGAGATGGATGGATGGATTGAAATTATGGACAAAGAGAGAAATAGAGAGAGACTGGAAGAAAGAAAGAAAGAAAGAAAGAAACAGTGCTGGAGAGCGAGAGAAAGCAAGAAATGGAAAAAGTGAGAGGGGAGAAAAAGATGGAGGATAAGAGATAGAGAGACGATGGATGGATGGATGCTTTATTGATTCCAGATTGAAATTATGGACAGAGAGAGAAATAGAGGAAAAAAAAAAGAAAGAAAGAAAGAAAGTACTGGAGAGTGAGAGAAAACAGATAATTGAGAAAAAGAGAGGGGAGAAAAAAATGGAGGATAAGAGAGAGAGAGAGAGAGAGAGAGAGAGAGAGAGAGAGAGTTGTTATGTAAAGCTGTTTGAATGATTTAGTTGCTGAAGTTTCTCAGGGTAAAGTAAAGCTGACTGATTCTGGCAGAGAGCCAAATGTGCTGAATCCTATTTAATCCGGTTTCAGGTGTGAACAGGATGTTTATGTGCGGATCCATCAATAAATCTCATATTATTATTAATTTTAAGGAGGATAAGATGAAATATGAGCGAAGATCATATAGAGGTAACCGTGTGATTCGTCTCTAAGCTCATGTAGTCACTTCACGTATTGGATTCTAAAAAAACATATTTCATAATGGATCATTTATAGCAGATAGTGAATAATTTATAGAACACTCTCAATAATTCAGAGTGGATACTTAATATTTCATACTGGACACTAAATCATTTATACTGGACATTGATTGAACAGTGGTTATTGAATCAATTCCCCTCTATACTGAATCTGAATCTTTCATAGCGGAAAGGGAAGAATTCATTTTAGTTAGTGAACAATTCATACTGTATCCTGAACAATTCATAGTAGATTATAAATAATGTATAAATAATGTATAGTTATCATTGATTCTTCTATAATTAGTACGAGATAATTCATACCTAACACTCGAACAATAAATTTAGTTAACTGTAAAGCATCATATCTCCCCAGCTCTATTCTTATCAGTTTCAGTTCGTTTCACAATGCGCCGTTTAAGGGCTCGGTCACTCTTATGCAAATTAGCTGTTTTTGGCTACACCCCATGCTTACGCCAAGCATTAGCATTAGTGTTAGCTTAGTTCTTAGTTCTTACTCAAAATCTGCTGTCTAGTCACAGACAATAGGAGGTACAGATCCCTCCCTCAGAAGAAGTCTACTGGCTAGAGCTGGCTAATCCTGCTGAGTACTGTCTGAGGTTCCAAGGGTTAACCAGCAGAACAAATGGGTGTTTCTTCCATTAGAAGATCTACTGGGCGGGGCTCTGGTGGGAGTTGATGGGTGAGGGGTGGAGCCAGGGTGGTTCTATGCAGTTTTCCTTATTCAGGGTTCATACACTTTTTAAACAATACATTTCCATGACTTTTTCATGACTTTTCCAAGCAATTTAAAGCAAATTTTCATGACCACATGATCTTTAAAGCACCAGTGCAGACATCGACAAAGCATTATAAACTATAATCAAAATTGATAATGGGCCTTAAATAAATTTGATTAAAAACAAATTATTATAAAATATATATAAGCAATGTTGCAATATGTTGACACTGAATCTTTAATAATAAAATGCGTCAAATCCTAAGAGATTCATTGTGTAGGGCTAAATTATTATATACATTTTTATCTCAAAATAGCTTCTGCATCAATAAATGAAAAACATTTGTAGAGCAAATTTTCAGGATTTTTCCAAAACTTATCCAGGCCTGAAAATTGTTTTTTTCAAATCCCGTGACCATGACCCTACGAACCCTGCCTGTTGTGATGTCACAAAAATTCACAGAAAAAGGATGTAATTTTTTTTTTTTTTTTTTGTGTTTTATAGTGTTTATAGAAGGTGGAGGAGGTAGTAGTGAAGAAGAAGTAGTGAGTTTTGTATATTTTGTCTCCTGTAAATGTGTCTTGTTAAAGAGTTAAATGCGTAACTTTGTGTCTCTGTCCAAATATTTGTGGGTGTAACTGATAGATAGATACTCAGCAGAAAAGAGAGAGAGAGAAGAGGAGGAGGAGAAAGAAGAGAGCAGAGGAGGACAGGAGGAAAACATGGAAAAGATATAAATAAAAAGCGAGTGGGGGAATGTGGAGTGTGTGTGATTGTGAGATGATAAGTTGAATATGATGTGATGTGTGTGTGTGTGTGTAGTGTGTGTGTGTGTAGTTCTGCGTGGGACAGTGTGGTTGTTATGCTCTTCTCTGAAACACATTGTGACTCAAATTCAGGAGAAAGAGGAGAATAAATAATATAAATACAGAGCGAATCTGAACTCTCTCAGAGAACCATTAGTGTAATGTTCAGATTCAGCATTCAGAGAGAGAGAGAGAGAGAGAGAGAGAGAGAGAGAGAGAGAGAGAGCATTGTTCCTATCCTATTAGTCTACTCTTACACAACAAATTAAGCATCACTTGTTGACTCTGCTATATTAATATATATATATATATAAGAGAGCACTTAAAAATGATGAGTTTCTTTTATTTCACCAAATTAAAAACCTCTGGAATATAATCAAGAGGAAGATGGATGATCACAAACCATCAAACCACCAAACTGAACTGCTTGATTTTTTACACCAGGAGTAAAGCAGCATAAAGTTATCCAAAAGCAGTGTGTAAGACTGGTGGAGGAGAACATGATGCAAAGATGCATGAAATTAAAACTGTGATTAAAAACCAACAGGGTTATTCCACCAAATATTGATTATTTCTGAACTCTTAAAACTTTATGAATATGAACTTGTTTTCTTTGCATTATTTGAGGTCTGAAAGTTCTGCATCTTTTTTGTTATTTCAGCCATTTCTCATTTTCTGTAAATAAATGCTCTAAATGAGAATATTTTTATTTGTAATTTGGGAGAAATGTTGTCTGTAGTTTATAGAATAAAACAACAATGTTCATTTTACTCAAACATAAACCTATAAATAGCTAAATCAGAGAAACTGATTCAGAAACTGAAGTGCTCTCTTCATTTTGTTTCTCTGTGTTGGTTTTCTACACTGTGGGTAAAGTATATAGAGGAACAGATACAGGATATATAGGTGTAAATATGTATACAGTGTATAAAGGACAGAGTGTAACACAGAGATGTAGGAGCACAGAGGACAGACATAATTGGATAGGATGAAGAGGGTAAAGGAGGAAGAGGAGATGGGTGTGAAATATAATTAGCAGTAACCTGATTGGTCAGTGCTGCTGCTGATGTCAGTGATGGGCGGGGCCGGGGTGGTGCTGGCTGGCTTTATGCTGTTCTCCGGGCTGCAGGTTCCTCCGGTTCCTCCGGTTCCTCCGCTTTTCTGCTTGTTTTTGCTGGATTCCTGTGCTTTCAGCTTCTTGGCGTGTTTACTGCCTTTATAGTGCGCCTCGGCCTGACTCTACAGAGGAGAACAACACAACTCAAATAACTCAATTAACTCACTTTACTCAACTCATTTATCTCACCAAATGATTTAACTCATTTAACTCATTTAACTCATCAACTCATTTAACTTATCAAACCAACTCCTTTACCTTAATTAACTCAACAACTCATAAAATCAACTAATTTAACTTATCAAACCAACTCATTTACCTTAATTAACTCAACAACTCATTTAACTCACCAAATGATTTATCTCACCAAATCAACTCATTTAACTCATCAACTCATTTACCTTAATTTACTCAACAACTCATTTAACTCAACTCATTTAACTCATCAACTCATTTAACTCAACTCATTTAACTCATCAACTCATTTAACTTAATTAACTCAACAACTCATTTAACTCATCAACTCATTTAACTCACCAAATGATTTATCTCACCAAATCAACTCATTTAACTCATCAACTCATTTACCTTAATTTACTCATCAACTCATTTAACTCATCAACTCATTTAACTTAATTAACTCAACAACTCATTTACCTCAACTCATTTAACTCATCAACTCATTTACATTAATTAACTCAACAACTCATGTAACTCATCCACTCATTTACCTTAATCAACTCAACAACTCAACTCATTTATTTACCTTAACTAACTCAACAACTCATTTAAATCACCAAAACATTTAACTCATCCGTACATTTTATTCATCAACTCATTTACACCTACTGCTCTATCTTACGCTCAATCAATGAATTTACACCAGAAACACAGACATTTATTTTATTACCAATAAAATAGACCTGTTTTCAGGTTAAATCCACTTTAGTTTTAAACATGTTATGTATCGACCAATATTTAAACTCTTATTAAAGAGTAAAAACCAAGTTTTGTCAAATGACAACAATTATGTCTTGAAAAACACTTTCCATTGAATTATTCATGGTTAATTTGTAGGAATATGTATTTTGATTTTTTATCTATTTATACCTATTTGGTTGTACATAGATCAGAAATTAATCTCTTATAAAATAGGAAAATCAAAGGATTATCAAATAACAGCACTGAAGCCTTAAACACTTGTATTATTATTCATCACACACACACACACACACACACACACACACACAGGTTGCACACACAGATACACTCAGTCCAAATGGCTTTCAGTAGCAGGCACAGGTCCAATCAGAGGCAGGGATGAGTCCAGGAGAGAAAAAACAGAAGGAGATTAAGATTAAAGCGATAGTTTGGCAGCGAATCAAACGTACACAGATCTCCTTCACGCCAAGAGTAGTGAATCAGACACAACGTGATCGTTCTCTGAAGCTGCTTCTGTAGTTCTGCTTTGGAGATACGAGGCTAAAGCGTATACACACATCTACATCACCTATATATATACTGCAATTTTTTTATCATATTAAAACCTTTCCATGAAACAACGTTATATTTTATCAACAATTTCTTACCTTTTTTATTAAATAAGCTTTTTTATTATAGAGCTGTTCAACCTAAACACCTGTATTGAATATTTTCTACAGTTTGGGATGATGGATTGAGGAACGGTGCTCTATGGTCTTCATTACGATGCTGTTTGATCACTAGTGCTCACTAACAAACCACTGAGATCTTCACAGAACAGCTGTTGAAATTTATACTGAAACTAAATTACACACAGCTGGATTAACTCTATTAACTCATTAAGTTAAGAGGTCTGGAGGTAATTGATTGCACTGGATTTTATGTAGGCCACACTTTTTGCGATTTTTATGTAATACAAAAAAAATTGAAAACCATGTATAATTTCAATGTATAATTTGTTCCATTTCACAATCATAGGTCACAGCTACTTCACAATACTTCACAATCACAGCTACTTTGTGTTGGTCCATCACTCAATAAATAAAACAAAATAAAATATATATTTAAAAATATATATATTTAAGTTTGTGGTTGTGAGGTGACAAAATGTGGAAAAAGTTCAAAGTTCAAAACCAGGAATAAATCACAAGGCAAAATCGTAGTCAAGGACAGGCAAGGGTCAAAAAACAGAAATAGAAAAACACGGAAGATAAACGCTTAATAAGACACTAGCGTGGCAATATCTCGCAACTAAACTAAGCAAGCAAATATATATATATATATATATATATATATATATACAGGAGTTGTAGAATGAAACTGAAACAGCTGGTTTTAGAGCACAATAATTGATTGTGGTGACGGACAGTTCTGGTGGAAACAGGAGAGTTGAGGTGCACATTGAATTCTGCGTGATTTGATCAGCCGTGGTTTTATGTTTATTAGATACAATCCGGGTTAGCACCCGAACATCCCTTTCAGACAGCTTCCTCTTACAGCGTCCACAGTTAATCCTGTTGGATGTGGTTGGTTCTTCTTGGTGGTATGCTGAAATTACCCTGGATACCGTGGCTCTTGATGCATCACAAAGACTTGCTGTCTTGGTCACAGATGCTCCAGCAAGACGTGCACCAACAATTTGCCCTCTTTTGAACTCTGGTATGTCTCCCATAATGTTTCAGATTTATTGTCCAACCCCTGTAAATGTTGAAGAGACAGGAAATAGAGCTCATCTTGGAGATCTCAAGGGAAACCAATCCGCAGTGTAGAGGAACTTTTCACACGTGAGCGATGGCGGCGGCGTTTGCCGATGACTGGGAACTAATGGAGATCCGGTACAGCTTACATTAGGAGCTGGTTCACTTTCAGCCGTGGATTTAAGAGGAAAATGACTACTTCTCACTCGGGGAGCGAGCGCTTATGAAGGATTAGAAACCTTTAGAATTTCTGACTGCCAGGCTTTAGAGGATCACTCGCTCATTTCCTCCAGATCAAAGCCCTCGCCTCGGAGGACCTGCAGACGGGTTTCTCTTTTCCTCTGGAGTGCAGAAACTCAGAAACTCAGATATTCAGAAACTCAGATCCTCAGATACTCAGAAACTCAGATCATCAGAAACTCAAATATTCAAATACTCAGATATTCAGATACTCAGAAACTCAGATATTCAGATACTCAGGTATTTAGATCCTCAGATCTTCAGATCCTCAGAAACTCAGATCATCAGAAACTCAAATATTCAAATACTCAGATATTCAGATACTCAGAAACTCAGATATTCAGATACTCAGATACTCAGATACTCAGATATTCAGATACTCAGGTATTCAGATCCTCAGATCATCAGATCCTCAGATCATCAGATCCTCAGATCATCAGAAACTCAAATATTCAAATACTCAGATATTCAGATACTCAGAAACTCAAATAATCAAATACTCAGATATTCAGATACTCAGAAACTCAGATATTCATATACTCAGGTATTCAGATCCTCAGATCATCAGATCCTCAGATCCTCAGATCATCAGAAACTCAGATACTCAGAAACTCAGATATTCAGATACTCAGATACTCAGAAACTCAGAAACTCAGATACTCAGAAACTCAGATACTCAGATACTCAGAAACTCAGATATTCAGATACTCAGAAACTCAGAAACTCAGATACTCAGATACTCAGATACTCAGAAACTCAGAAACTCAGATACTCAGAAACTCAGATATTCAGATACTCAGATACTCCGAAACTCAGATACTCAGAAACTCAGATATTCAGATACTCAGATACTCAGATACTCAGATACTCAGAAACTCAGATATTCAGATACTCAGATACTCAGAAACTCAGAGACTCAGAAACTCAGAGACTCAGAAACTCAGATACTCAGATACTCAGAAACTCAGATACTCAGAAACTCAGATACTCAGAAACTCAGAAACTCAGATACTCAGAAACTCAGATACTCAGAAACTCAGATATTCAGATACTCAGAAACTCAGATATTCAGATACTCAGATATTCAGAAACTCAGATACTCAGTCTCTGCTTCTGTAACTACACGGTCGGGGGGATGTTCGGCGCTGTTGGGACGAGTCGGTGGAGATCTGGAGCACACGCTTTGTTTGCGCTGTGATCTGAGAGGGGCTGCTGGGTAATTAGCCCGAGCGCGAGAGTGTGAACGCTTTATTCTGTACCTATTCAGATCCTCATTAGAGGGATCACAGCAGTCTGACAACACTTCAGCGGGTTTATATATAATTCTGCAGAAAACACACAGCGAGGAAGTGGCTGACCTGACAGAAGCTGCAGAAAAGGCGTCTCAGAAACTTCTCCCTGCGCAGCTTAACGCTCTGAAAGGTTAAAGCGGCGGAAGCGGCTGCGGAGAGCTGATAAATCCAGGCCACTAGCAGAATAATGCAGTCGCTCGCTGTGTTTTATCTATCTGCTGCCCTTTCTTCTCCAACATCTCCTCTAAAGATGGAGCGCGTGCTGTAATGACGACTAAAGGAAACATTTTATTCATCATTTTTGTTCCACTTCACAAATATGTACACATAAGTTTGTGGTTGTTAGGTGACAAAATGTGAAAAAAAGTTTATGAGGTATGAACACTTTTGCAAGACACTGGATAAAAGTATTCAAATCCAGCAAGAAGAATCCAGCTTAGAGAAGCAGCAGCCAAGAGGCCCATGGTCACTCTGGAGGAGCTGCAGAGATCCACAGCTCAGGTTAGCTAATGCTAATGCTGCTCCAGCCTCTGCACTGGAGAACTAAACTGAAACTCCTGTAAAACTCTGTGCAGTGGATTTACTGCTCCTTAATACCTGACTGATAGAATTCATACATAAGGAGCACCGGATTATAAGGAGCTCTGATGATTTTTGGGAAAATTAAAGAATTTTTAAGGAGTGCACCTTATAGTGCAAAAATACAGATATATATATATACAAACTTTTCACTATTTAACAATCAACTGGATATGCTCTATAGAAGATACAGTAATACTGATATCGCTGTTGAGAAAGGGGGGACACTGTGAAGAATCCAATGGCTTCATGTGGTCTTGATTTAAAACAGAATAATGTTCAAACCAATAAATGGACACTAAGGTTCTATATTTACATCTGCCACCAATCCTTTTGAAGATGCTGTAAAACATATAAAACAAATGTGCCTACTGGTGGAAGCAGAGTAAAGACTCTCTCTCGAGAGGGGTATCTAGTCCATCACTAAGTCCATTACACTGAGTATCAGAAGACTACCATACTCTCGAAAGGTAAGTGTTTTGATACTCAGTTTACTGTGTGAGTGATGTACTAACCGGACATCCCTCTTGAGAGTCCATCACTCAGGAAAACTAGCAAACACTGCTTCCACAAGACGAACCTAATAAAAAGTCTTAAAATACTATTTAGAACTATAAAGAAAGGCTTAATCTACACTCAAAAAATCTGTTTATAATCAGATTACTGCAGTTAAGTCTGTCATGATAAATACGTTATCAATTTACAACCACACAACAATAACTTAACGTATTGAGAAAAAAAAAATTCATTAACCTGAATGATTCCTAATTATTTTTGTGACAATAAATTCTTTGATTCTTCTTTAAACTCAATAATTTGAAGGTCAGAAGGTCAATGGTATATATGTTTTATTTATTTAGGATAATAAAAAATAATTTCCCAATATATCCAATTAATTACTTTAAAAATACATATTGCTTTAATAAAATCAATAGTTTCTTGAAACAATAGCCTAAAAATGTCCTAAAAATGGATTATTCAGACAAGCCTAACTGCAGTTATCTGATTAGTTAAGTAGTACTGTGTAAGGTACTACCCCCCACATATCCCACAGTTCCATGCAGCATTCGTGAGCTTTCATGAGTCATGGCACAAGACATGTCTTTACTACTTCCTGTATTATGACTTTTATCACGTTGGTGTAAAACTCAACCTTTTAGCTGGAAATGTTCTTTTTTTCCTCACTATTTCTCAGCTGCTGATACAGAACACGTCTCTCTATCTCGCCTCATTTGATGCGAGTCAAACTGCACTGCATCACCGCCTCGCCTCCGGACAAATCCACATCTAATACAGTCTGGACCTTAATTACCACCACTTCCTGCTCTTTCTCAGCATTTCCAGCACTGAGCCGAGGAGCAGTGGAGCTCTCTGCTCTCCCCAACTTTTTATTTTTATTTCCCTTTTTTATTTCCTTGCGTAACAGGAAGGACGTACAAATTACAGAGAAAATCACCCTCTTAATAATGTTAAAGTTTGAGAGCATCAGTTAAAGTAAAGTAGTGAAGAGGTAGAGTTACAGGTATACAGTGAATAGTTAATATTTGAGTAATGTTCTAATCCAGATTATGAGAAGCAACAACTACTCAACTAAATAAAAAATAAAATGACTAAGATAAAATAAAGGTCAGTCAATCAAAAAAAAGAAGAGATTTTAACAAATTTGAATGTCTCTATAAGTGCAGTTGCAAAAAAGACCATTTAAAATTGTTATAATGATGGAACTGGCACTCATCAGGACCACCCCAAGAAAAGGTGGAAGAGCGAGAGTTTCCTCTGTTGTACAGGATAAGTTCATCAGAGTTTCCAGCCTCAGAAACAGCAAGTTAACAAACAGCTCCCCAGATAAGAGCATCTAAATACTTCACAGAGTATTTTGGTTTGTTTAACACTGTTTTTAAGTTACTACATGATTCATTATGTGTTCCTTCATAGTCTGATAGATCACTTCTCTATTCATTTACTATGTAGGAAAAAAATAGAAAATCTCTGATTTTGCTATTTATAGGTTTATATTTGAGTAAAATGAACATTGTTGTTTTATTCTATAAACTACAGACAACATTTCTCCCAAATTCCACATAAATATATTCTCATTTAGAGCATTTATTTACAGAAAATGAGAAATGACTGAAATAACAAAAAAGATGCAGAGCTTTCAGACCTCAAATAATGCAAAGAAAACAAGTTCATATTCATAAAGTTTTAAGAGTTCAGAAATAATCAATATTTGGTGGAATAATCCTGGTTGGTTTTTAATCACAGTTTTTTTTCATGCATCTTGGCATCATGTTCTCCTCCACCAGTCTTACACACTGCTTTTGGATAACTTTATGCTGCTTTACTCCTGGTGCAAAAATTCAAGCAGTTCAGTTTGGTGGTTTGATGGTTTGTGATCATCCATCTTCCTCTTGATTATATTCCAGAGGTTTTTAATTTGGTAAAATCACAGAAACTCATCATTTCTAGATGCTCTTTTTTATTTTTTGTCCAGAGCTGTATATGTGTGTGTGTGTGTATAGTGTGTGTAGTGTTAGTGTGTGTGTGTGTGTATATAGTGTGTGTGTGTGTGTGTGTGTGTGTGTGTGTGTATGCTGAGTCACTGTCAGTCTCTGATGAATCAGATAATTACGCTGCATGAGTTTGGTGTGTTTTCTCGCCAGCTGTCAGACCCATTAGCCTTCTGTCATCTTCCCGGGGCACATGACCCGGTCAGGGAAGCCCCGCCCCCAGAAACTCTCCACTCAGCCGTCAGTAAACACGGAACTGACCAATCACAACAAACCAACAATGTGATATAAAACGGCCTCACATTCTGTGATTAATCACACTTTTTCTTCTCCTTTGGACCTTTAATAGAGGTTTTAATAATGTGTATTTAATGTAATTAAAGTAATCAGAATTTAATTACATTTATTAGTGGTGTTAATTATCTACAAATTAATTGTGTTAATCACAACAGTATACTGTGTTCAATCATGGCTTAAATCACGACACTGTGATGCCTATAAAATGAGAATATTGCAACATTCTGAGTTACTGAGTTTAATATGAGCTTTAATGGAGGAAAACAACACTAGTGTAGCTCCATATTCCACACCTTCAACAAGCTGGAAAGAGGAGAAATAATATATAGGGATATACTGAATCCTAATCCCAGTACTTTGATGCATACATCATATAAATATGATATATGTAACACAGTAGTCAATATGGCCAATTCAAAGATGGTGTTTGGTGGAGATTGATGGTGTTTGATGGAGATTGATGGTGTTTTTTCTATTAAGAATGATGATGGTGTTTGGTGGAGAGTGATGGTGTTTAGTTGAAGAATGATGTTTTTGATGGAGAACGTTTGTGTTTGGTTTAATAAGATGTGTTTGATGAAGAATAATTGTGTTTGGTTTAATAATGTGTTTGATAGGGAATGATGGTGTTTGGTGGAGAATGATGGTGTTTGTTTAGAGACAAAAGATACTGTTTGGTTGTATAATGATGGTGTTTGATGGAAAATGATGGTGTTTAATGGAGAATGGTGGTATGATGGAGTTTGGTGAAGAATGACGGCAGGTGAAGGAAATATTGATATTTTAAAGTACAGTATATATTAAAGTATCATATTTTGTTTGGCAATTTTGTATCGATTAACAAAAAAACAGTATTGATTTGTAATGATTAGTTTAGATGTAAAGATTGGTGTCAGAAGTGGTTTATGGTTATTAGGTGTTGTGTTTAAACCCCCGCCCACTAGTTTTGTATTGTGTTGTTGTTAGGTCTGTTATGATTTTATGTTTTACCAAAATTTTATTTAAACAATCAGAATATATGGCCTTGATAACAGTATGGCAATATATTGTGATTCTGAATATTGTCTATCATGATACCTATTTCTGATAGACAGCCCTAATTTGATGGAGATTGTGGTGTTTAATGAGCAGTGATGGTGTTTGTTGGAGGAATGGTGGTGAATCATGGTGTTTATTGGGGGATATCAGATATACGAGCCTTCTTTCATCACATCACAGGAAAGCCCCGCCCCCATAACCTCACTATTCTGCCTTGAATAACAAATTTACACCATGCTACTTTCCCCAACATCCCATCAGACCATAACTAACCCAATAAAATGATGTAAAAATGCTTCAACAGTCCAAACTCAGCCGTGACTCGCCAGCGTTTCCATTTCCCAAGAACTGGGAGTTCAGAGCCCACGCTGGCTTCTTTCAGGTCCAGTATCAGACATGTATTTTCCATAACAGTGAACATTCTCTCTTCTTCTTCATGCTGCCCTCCTCAAAGCACAGCTACCTCAGACAGCTCTTTGAACAGACAGGCCGTGTTTAACTCCGGCGGCTCAGAAGAAGCCAATTTGATCCAGAGTGCCACAGGGGCTCCTCGCACGCTCAGCTCACAAGTCTTTCTCCAGAGACAGAGAGATTACAGAGAAATGCCCCTCTCCAAATTAAACACGCCTCATTATCACTAATTAAGTGCTGGAGAGCTTAACTCAGGGAAACATCGCCACTTCCCCACCCGCTTATCTCCTCACCTTAACTCCGCTGCTAACGCCTGGCCGAGCGAGGGAGCAGACGGAGAGAAAGAGCAGGAGAGAGGGATCAGTCTGCAGGAGAAGTTAAACAGGACTCGTGTCTGGAGCTGAAGGCAGGTCAGATTAGTGCGAGACTCAGGACAACTGTTTTATTAGTATTTCCCCAAATTCACACTGGTTTATATGTGTTGAGAGTTCCTCGACCCCAAGATCAAACTGGAAATGATAACGTGATGGTGTTTGATGGGGGATGATGGTGTTTGATGGGGGATGATGGTGTTTGATGGAGAATGATGGTGTTTGATGGGGGATGATGGTGTTTGATGGAGAATGATGGTGTTTGATGGGGGATGATGGTGTTTGATGGGGGATGATGGTGTTTGATGGGGATGATGGTGTTTGATGGAGAATGATGGGGTTTGATGGAGAATGATGGTGTTTGATGGGGATGATGGTGTTTGATGGAGAATGATGGTGTTTGATGGGGATGATGGTGTTTGATGGGGATGATGGTGTTTGATGGAGAATGATGGTGTTTGATGGGGATGATGGTGTTTGATGGAGAATGATGGTGTTTGATGGGGATGATGGTGTTTGATGGGGATGATGGTGTTTGATGGGGATGATGGTGTTTGATGGAGAATGATGGTGTTTGATGGGGGATGATGGTGTTTGATGGGGGATGATGGTGTTTGATGGGGATGATGGTGTTTGATGGAGAATGATGGTGTTTGATGGAGAATGATGGTGTTTGATGGGGATGATGGTGTTTGATGGAGAATGATGGTGTTTGATGGAGAATGATGGTGTTTGATGGGGATGATGGTGTTTGATGGAGAATGATGGTGTTTGATGGGGATGATGGTGTTTGATGGGGATGATGGTGTTTGATGGAGAATAATGGTGTTTGATGGGGATGATGGTGTTTGATGGGGGATGATGGTGTTTGATGGGGGATGATGGTGTTTGATGGGGATGATGGTGTTTGATGGGGATGATGGTGTTTGATGGAGAATGATGGTGTTTGATGGGGATGATGGTGTTTGATGGAGAATGATGGTGTTTGATGGGGATGATGGTGTTTGATGGGGATGATGGTGTTTGATGGGGATGATGGTGTTTGATGGGGGATGATGGTGTTTGATGGGGGATGATGGTGTTTGTTGAAGAGTTATGGTGGTTTGTAAAGAGTGATGCTGTTTCAGGGTCGAATTTTGGTGGAGGATAATGGTGTTTGATAGACAATGATGGTGGTGTTTGGTGGAGAATGGTGGTGTTTGATGGAGAATGATGGTGGTGTCTGATTGAGAATGAGGGCGTTTGTTGAAGAATTATGGTGGTTCCTAAAGAGTGATTCTGTTTGGTGGTTGAATTTTGGTAGAGAATGATGATGGTGTTTGAAGGAGAATGATGGTGTTTCATGGAGAATGATTGTGTTTGATGGGAATTGAGGGTATTTGTTGAAAGGTTATAGCAATTCCTAAAGAGTGATACTGTTTGGTTTTGTTGGAGAATGATTGTTTTTGGTGGAGAATTCTGGTGTTTGGTGGAGAATGAGGGTGTTTAAATTACTTTACATTTAGTGGACGCTTTTATCCAAAGCGACTTACATATAATTATTTGATAATGAGATAGTGATAGAGGTTTGTATTGTATGGCTCAATACTACACAAAAAACTACATTTTTCAGTTTCATCCTTTTACAGTAACACTTACAATCCTTTAGTCTGGAGTGCAAGTCCATTTTTGTTTTTCTAATAATTATAAATTCTTTATTGTATCTGTATATTGTTATGTTTTTGTTGTGCTCTCCGGTGTCGCCCAGATGAACATATGTTCCATTTTTCAGTCTTGTTTTCTCTCAGATTTGATTCTTCTGCTATGAGAGAGATTTTCCATGCCGTCTTTGGCTTTGCGGTAAATATTCATTGTGACAACTCCCATTGTAGAAGCTCTGCACAAATACCTCTGAATTAAACTGAATTAAACTGAATTAAACTGCATTGAAAGAAGATCAGAGAGAAGAGAAGGACGCTCTGCATTAGAGACTAAAACACAAACAACAGAAACCAGAACCAGAACCAGAACCAGACCCGGAACACACAGTTCCCCAACAGCAGCAGAACACTCCCAGAACCACAACCAGACCAACACACTCATCACCACACACACACACACACACACACACACAGATACAGTCCGTACGGGTCGACCCAAAACCTACAGAGTACACAGTCACTCAGACATGAGCCCAGAGAGACAAGAACAGAAAAGAAGAAAAGAAAATACAACAGAGAAACAGACAAAAACAAGAACAGAAGAGAAGAAAATATTATATTTAAAAACAATTAAATGGAGATTAAACAAGAGAAAAGAATAGACTAGAAAATAGAATACAACCTGAGAAGAAAAAATAACAAAAGTTCAAAGAATATAAAAGAAAAGCAAATCGTCCCTGTCCAATGAAAAACAAGTTTCTCCATTTTTGTCTAAAATACAGAAATAGAAGAAAACAGAAAACAAACAGAGACCAGAAAAGTAGAGATCAAACCTGAAAAGAAAAGAAATATAGAGAAAAGCTAAGAAAAGACGAGATCAGAAAAGTTAAAACAAGAGAGAACAAGAAAGAATGGAAGACTAGAAAATATAATAGAACATGAAAAGAACAAAGTTCAAATATAAAGTAAAAGAGATCACAGAGGAAAAAAGGAAAGGAGAAGAGAACAGAAGAATAGAAAAAAATAGAAGAAAATGTCCGTAGAGACAAAGAAGATCTGAGAATGAAAAGAAGATCAAAGAGGAGAAAACATGAGAGAAGAAAAGAGAAAACTGGGCTAGAGAAGACAATGGATGAGTGGTAAAAGGAAAAGCACAGAAAAGGAAAAGTTCAAAGAAAAGAAAAATAGTAAAGATGAAAGAAGAACATCAGAAAAGAGAGAGATCAGAGACAAGATCAGAAAAGAAGTGAAGACAAGACAACACAACAGAAACTGAACAGAAAAAGAACAGAAGAGACAAAAAAGATCTGAAAATAAATAGAAGATCGAAGAGAAGCATAGAATATCAGAGAAGAGAATAGAAAACTGGACGAGAGAAAAGAGGCTAGAGAAGACAACAGACGAGTGGTAAAGGGGAAAGATGAGAAGAGACAAAGTAAGAAAAGGAAAGAGAACAGAAGAGTTCAAAGTAAAGGGTTCAAAGGAAAGAAAAACTGCAAAGATGAAAGAAGAAAATCAAAAAAGAGAGAGATCAAAGACAAGAACAGAAAAGAAAAGAGGAGAGAACAAGAGAGAGAATGGAAGACAATATAATAAGAAAATATAATGCAACCTGAGAGGAAAAGTAAAATGATTTCAAAGAGATCACAGAAGAAAAAGAGGACAGAAGAATAGAAAAGAAGACAAGAGAAGAAAATGTCCGTAGAGACAAAAAGAGATCTGAAAATGAAAAGAAGATCAAAGAGGAGAAAACACCAGAGAAGAAAAGAGAAAACTGGAGGAGAAACAGAATATCAGAGTCTAGAGAAGACAATGGATGAGTGGTAAAAGGGAAAGATGAGAAGAAACTGAGTGAGAAAGGGAAAGAGAAGAGAAGAGTTCAAAGGAAAGAGAAACAGAAAACGAGAAAAGAGAGAGAGAGATTACAGAATGTCAGTAAGACAGAAAAGATCAAAGAATATATGAGACGGAAGAAAAAGAAGAAAAAACAAGACAACTGAACATACAGCACTTCAGTTTCTGAATCAGTTTCTCTGATTTTGCTATTTATAGGTTTATATTTGAGTAAAATGAACATTGTTGTTTTATTCTATAAACTACAGACAACATTTCTCCCAAATTACAAATAAAAATATTCTCATTTAGAGCATTTATTTACAGAAAATGAGAAATGACTGAAATAACAAAAAAGATGCAGAGCTTTCAGACCTCAAATAATGCAAAGAAAACAAGTTCATATTCATAAAGTTTTAAGAGTTCAGAAATAATCAATATTTGGTGGAATAACCCTGGTTGGTTTTTAATCACAGTTTTTTTCATGCATCTTAGCATCATGTTCTCCTCCACCAGTCTTACACACTGCTTTTGGATAACTTTATGCTGCTTTACTCCTGGTGTAAAAATTCAAGCAGTTCAGTTTGGTGGTTTGATGGTTTGTGATCATCCATCTTCCTCTTGATTATATTCCAGAGGTTTTTAATTTGGTAAAATCAAAGAAAATCATAATTTTTAAGTGGTATTTTATTTATTTCCAGAGCTATATATATATATATGAAAAAGACTCCAAAAAGAAAATAAGAATATTAGAGATAAGAAAAACAAAAAAGGAAGGATAAAATACAAAGAAAATACTGTAAAAATAGATGAACAGAGCAAAGAAGTTTAGAACAGAATCAGATAATAGTAGAGTCAGTGTGTACCGATTGTACTGAGTGTATATTATATTATATTATATTATATTGTCATGTCTGGTGCTGAAAGCACGTCTGTGTCTCCCACATCCAGCTCTATCTGCGATTCTCACAGTAACAACTACAATACCCAGAACGCACCACTCCATGACACAACACACACTCCCGATCACATGACACGTCACATGACGCCACCAGGAAGTCCCGAGTACTGATTACTCAGTGTATTTAAGGACCATGCTCACACTCACACCTCGCCGAGTATCTGTTTGGTAATCCTACAATACAAAGCGTTTCTCTTGCCCTTGCTATTTTCCGTGTATGATCCTGTTTTTGTTTTCTACCGACTTTGATTTTTGCCTGCTCCCTTGTGTTGGATTACCGTGTATGACCTGGACTGTTTATTGTACTCTGGATTTTTGCCTACCCTGTGATACTGCCTACCCGTGTATGAACTCTGGACTGTCCTCCGGTTATGGTATGGTTTCTCTACACTGTGCATTTTTGGTACTGACCCTGTTTCTGTTGACTACCCCTGTCTACTCTATAACTTTAATAAAAGTTATTTTATTGTATCTGCACCAGTCTCATTCCTGTCTGGCCCTGACAAGATACTCGGCCATAATGACAGAGACTGCGGATACAGAGTCTATTAAGTCTGGTTTGGCTAACCAGGGTCGGCTTTTAGGTCAGCACCAGCAAACGCTCGCTGGTGTGACCCAAGCTGTTGACGAGCTAGCACGCCACCAGGTTAACCAACAGCAGCAGCTAGCCGAGATTATAAGTCATCTCCGGGGTTTATCCACCCAGAACCCTAGCCCAGTGGTTAGTCCTGTAGCCAGCCCTAACGAAACCACTACTCCCTTTTTCGCTGTGTGTAAACCCGAAGTCTATGACGGTAACACTGAGAAGTGTAATGGGTTTCTGCTCCAGTGCTCCGTGTTTTTTAGCAACTCACCTCCTGCTTCTGATAAAGCTAAAATCGGGTTTACAATTTCTCGGTTGTCTGGCAAGGCTTTGGACTGGGCTACAGCTATTTGGGAGAACATTTCTGAATCCAGCTACGACACTTTTTTGTCTATTTTTCGCAGCGTTTTTGATCATACACGCTATGGGCAATCTAGTGGAGAGATTCTGATTACCTTGAAGCAAGGTAAACTATCTGTGGCAGCCTTTGCTCTGGAGTTCCGTACGTTAGCCGCTAGCAGCGGTTGGAACGATCCTGCTCTCATCTCCATGTTTCGACACGGACTTAACCCCGAGATTCAAAGAGAACTTGCATGCAAGGACGATTCACTCACCCTGGATCAGCTGATCACTCTGTCTATCCGTCTGGATCAGCTCCTTTCCCGTAAACTCAAAGCTGTTAGCCACACGCCTGTGGTTCGCCCTGCACTACTCCAGTCCGGGAATCCAGTTCCGGAATTTGCACCTGCATCCATCTCTGAACCTAGGGAGATCACACGATCCAGACTATCCGTCACTGAGAGGCAGCGTCGCATTCGCCTTCACCTGTGCCTCTATTGTGGTGGTCCAGGTCATCTGAGGGCTAACTGTGAACTCCGGCCCAATTCTGCTCAAGCGTCTGCTCTGGGACAGCGCGTGGAGTGTACTCCACGCGCTAACGTGGTATGTACCCCTGTTTCTGAACTTAAAGAAAAATGTTTCGTGTTGCCTGTTATTATCACCACTCCAACGGATGTGTTTTGTGTCTCAGCGCTTGTAGATTCTGGGTCGGAGGGGAACTTTATCAGCCTGGATCTGGTGGAGGAGTACGCCATACCCACGAAGGATCTCCCTAGGCCTATCCCCATCCATGCCATTGATGGAAAGACTGTACGCTCCAAACCTGTGACCCAGCAGACTCTTCCTCTCACCCTTCAGGCCAGCTTTCTACATGTGGAACAGCTCTCTCTCTATGTGCTCCCACGCACGGAACATCCACTGGTTTTGGGAGCGCCATGGCTAAAGACACACGACCCCGTCATTTCATGGAGCCTGGGAGACATCACTGCCTGGTCTCCTTTCTGTCGTGAGAACTGTTTATCTTTAAATTCACTCTCTTTGCAATCTACCTCTGTTGAAAGCCCTAATTCTGTAGATACCCCTGCTATTCCCTCCGAGTACTATGATTTTTCTGATGTGTTTAGTAAATCTAAAGCTACCGAGTTACCTCCGCATCGCCCCTATGATTGCTCTATTGATTTAATAGAGGGTTCTGTACTGCCCAAAGCTCGTGTGTACCCATTGTCTCGTGATGAGGAGAAGGCTATGGAAGAGTATGTTAGTGAAGCTCTGGCGCAAGGTTTCATCCGCCCATCCAAATCCCCTGTTGGTTCCGGTTTCTTCTTCGTGAAGAAGAAGGATGGGGGTTTGAGACCCTGCATAGATTACAGAGGCTTAAACGACATTACCAAAAAGTTCGCTTACCCGCTCCCGTTAATCCCAGCAGCATTAGAACAGTTACGTAATGCCGTGTACTTCACCAAACTCGATCTCCGTAGTGCTTATAACCTCATTCGCATCAGGGAGGGTGACGAATGGAAAACAGCGTTTTCCACCACCAACGGCCACTATGAATACCTGGTCATGAGTTACGGTCTTGCTAACGCCCCAGCCATATTCCAGTCCTTTATGAACGACATATTTCGTGACCTAATTAATCACTCTGTTGTCCTTTTTATAGACGACATCCTTATCTATTCCCCAGATCTCCCCACACACATACAGCATGTCCGCCAAGTTCTCCAACGCCTGAGAGAACATAGCCTGTTTGCCAAAGCCGAGAAATGTGAGTTCCACACGCAAAGGGTCACATTTCTCGGCTATGTTATCAGTTCCTCCGGTGTCCTGATGGACGATGAGAAAGTTACTGCCGTTACTAATTGGCCTGTGCCCCAGACCATTAAAGAACTCCAGCGATTCCTTGGCTTCGCTAATTTTTATAGGCGGTTCATCCGTAACTTTAGCTCCATTGCTGCGCCCCTTACTGCCCTCACTAAAGGGGCTGCTAAAATCCTGAAGTGGTCAACCGAAGCGGATCGCGCTTTCTGTGAGCTGAAAGCTGCGTTCATTTCAGCCCCTGTACTTAGGCACCCTAATCCCGAGTTGCCCTTCGTAGTGGAAGTGGACGCTTCCGAATCGGGTGTTGGCGCGGTTCTCTCTCAGCGTAGTGGGTCGCCACCCAAATTGTTTCCTGTAGCCTTCTTCTCACGCAAGCTTTCCCCTGCGGAGCGTAACTATGGGATAGGGGATAGGGAACTTCTTGCTGTGAAATTAGCTCTAGAAGAATGGCGTCACTGGCTGGAGGGGTCCGTTCATCCGTTTACTGTGTATACTGATCACAAGAATTTGGAATACCTCCGCACGGCTAAACGACTTAATCCGAGACAAGCACGTTGGTCTCTTTTCTTCTCTCGATTTAACTTCTCGATCTCGTTCCGTCCGGGAAACCGTAACACTAAAGCTGATGCGCTGTCCAGGGTTTACAGCACTGTGGACAGCGCATCCCAGCCCCAGGAGGCTGAACGCATTCTTCCTCCCTCTGTTCAGATCGCAGCCATTCAATGGGAGTTAGACGATCAGATTCGCCAAAGTAACGCTAATCAGCCCGATTCTGAGGACTGTCCTCAGGGTAAAACGTTCGTACCCGTCCAGTTTCGAGACAGGCTCATCACCTGGGCTCATTCCGCTTTAACCTCTGGTCATCCTGGTGTCACACGCACGTTACAATTACTCTCTGCCCGTTACTGGTGGAATTCTATGCGTGCTGATGTTCACTCATTCGTTACCTCCTGCTCTGTTTGTGCGCAATGTAAAACACCTAAAACCCTTCCAGCCGGTAAGCTACTACCTCTCCCTGTACCTGAGAGACCTTGGTCGCATATTGCTGTTGATTTTGTCACTGATCTGCCTGTATCTGAGGGTTATACTACAGTTCTCACTGTTGTTGATCGTTTCTCTAGAGGGGTTAAATTTATTCCATTCCCAGCTCTGCCTACTGCCTTCCAAACTGCTCAAGCTATTTATATGCATGTATTTAGACACTTTGGTATCCCCAAAGATATTTTGTCTGACCGTGGTCCTCAATTTACCTCTCGTGTGTGGAAGGCATTTTTTGAACATCTCGGTGTACATGTCAGTCTCACTTCTGGTTTCCACCCTACATGTAATGGTCAATGTGAGAGGGTTAATCAGGAACTCGGGAAATTCCTCCGCACATACTGCTTCAAACATCCCACCGATTGGTCACAATACCTCGTTTGGGCTGAAATTGCACAAAACTCCCTAGTTAATACTACCTCTGGCCTCACCCCCTTTCAGTGTGTTCTGGGTTTTCAGCCTCCTCTAGCTCCCTGGACAGCGGTGTCCACTGATGTGCCGGCTGTGGATGAATGGATGAAGCGCAGTGAGCAGGTGTGGGAAGACACGCATCGTAAAGTCTCTGAGGTACTGCGCGTGTACAAGGAGCGTGCTGACAAGCACCGTGGTGACAGCCCAGACTACCAACCAGGAGATCGGGTGTGGCTTTCTACCCGGGACTTTAGGTTTGAGGGTAGTTGTAGAAAACTCCTGCCTAAGTTTATTGGTCCTCTTAAGATTTTGTCACGTATTAATGAAGTTACTTACAAGGTGGAGTTACCCCCTCAGTATCGTATTAATAATTCTTTTCATGTATCTCTCCTCAAGCCTATGGTCCCGGGTCCGCTCGCTGACGCTGCACCGGCTGATGTTCCACCCGCGGCTGTGGAGGGGGAGGGGTCGTCCACGTATGCTGTCCGGGAGGTGCTGGATTCACGCAGACGTGGGGGTGTGCTCCAATACCTTATCGATTGGGAGGGGTATGGTCCGGAGGAGCGTTGTTGGGTGGCTGCCAAAGACGTGCTGGACCCTGCCTTGCTCGTGGAGTTTCATGCTCGTTTTCCTGGTAAGCCTGCTCCTAGGCCCCGTGGACGTCCCAAGCGTCCTCCGACCTCCTCTGCTCCAACTCGTCGGGTTTCTCGCTCTGGTGAGCCCCGTCTGTCTGGCACCTCCGCTCCGACACCTGCACCTCCCGCCGGTACTCCCTGTCCGCCGGGTGGTCGTCGCCGGGGTCGGCCCCGTTCTGCCTCCGCTCCGGGCCCTCAGGGGGAGGGTACTGTCATGTCTGGTGCTGAAAGCACGTCTGTGTCTCCCACATCCAGCTCTATCTGCGATTCTCACAGTAACAACTACAATACCCAGAACGCACCACTCCATGACACAACACACACTCCCGATCACATGACACGTCACATGACGCCACCAGGAAGTCCCGAGTACTGATTACTCAGTGTATTTAAGGACCATGCTCACACTCACACCTCGCCGAGTATCTGTTTGGTAATCCTACAATACAAAGCGTTTCTCTTGCCCTTGCTATTTTCCGTGTATGATCCTGTTTTTGTTTTCTACCGACTTTGATTTTTGCCTGCTCCCTTGTGTTGGATTACCGTGTATGACCTGGACTGTTTATTGTACTCTGGATTTTTGCCTACCCTGTGATACTGCCTACCCGTGTATGAACTCTGGACTGTCCTCCGGTTATGGTATGGTTTCTCTACACTGTGCATTTTTGGTACTGACCCTGTTTCTGTTGACTACCCCTGTCTACTCTATAACTTTAATAAAAGTTATTTTATTGTATCTGCACCAGTCTCATTCCTGTCTGGCCCTGACATATATTGTGTAATGGTGAGTTTTAGGCTAAAAAAATAAACATTTCTCACAGTTATTGATCTCATTCAGACACATCTGTAAGAATTTAGGATTTACAGCGGGACGAACGCCGCCAAGAAGTGGCAGCAGCAAAATATGAAATAAAATCGGTATGAAAGCAGGAGAATTCAGGGTTTATGGACCTGTCGCTCTGCTTCGGGCTGCAGGGTAATTAGGTAATCAGAACAGTGTGTGGTGAGGATGAAACGGGAGCGGGTTTATTACCCTGTAATAAAACACTGCTGCTGGTATTAATCCTGATATGAGTCATTTCTGCAGGCCGAGCGAGAGCGGTGTTATTAGGGTGGGTAAACAGGGTTTGGGTTTGGAAAACAGGCCACGGTTCAGTCTGAGCCATTAATGGACGGTACTGCCGACCGCAGCCGGGCTTTTACACCTATTGATCTGAACAGCCAGAGCTATCAATTAGCACTAATCTATTACGACACGGCGAATAGTAAACTCTTAAATGGGCCGACTTCTTATACTTTTAAATGTTTTAAACAAAAAAACGTATTTCACAAAACAAGAGTGAAGAAAGTGTGCCTACTAGGGGTGGGCGATATGGCCCTAAAATAACATCACGATATTTCATGGTATTTTCGTGATAGCAATACTCTTGGCGATATGACAAAACACTGATTAAAAAAAATATTTGTAGAATACACTACTGCAACAAGATAACAATTAAATTTTATTACTACACAGTAAAATAGCAGTGCTGGATCAACACCTAAAGAGTTAACTTTAACACTCCTTTGGAGCATATATGGTCCCACTCTACAGAGAGTAAAAATTACACTGATAGCTGTGTTAAATGTTCAGTGTTAATATGACACTGTGCAGTGTACTATTTACTTATGCTAGTGTTGCTAGTGTTAATTTTACACCGTTTGGAGTATGTACACAGCAAAAAGGCAAGTGTTAAACAACATTTAACACCTTGCCAGAGTTCCTTTTTAACTCACTTTTTTGTATTTCTTTAACTTCCTAAATTGTTACACTAACACTGGAAAGAGTTAAAAAAATATATGAATGAGAAGAAGATTAGTATATTAATATGACTTTTTATTATTTAATTATTATTCAGGACAGGTTAGCGTGTAATTTTCCATTGTATTTCTTAGTGCACTACCAGCATTTTATCACTATTTACTGTGCAAAGGATGGTAACTTGCTCTTATAGCCTACAATATATTGGCTAGACAAACAACCATTAAACAAAATATAACACAATACCCAATGGAAGGAAATCCTGGTGGGCAAGGGGAAAGGGAGTGGAACAAACTACCTTCTACTACCAGATCAGGAGAATCTCTCGCTATCTTTAATAAACTCCTGAAGACTGAGCTCTTCAAAGAGCTCTTACTCTCCTAACACCTCTAACTAACTACCTTCTACTACCAGATCAGGAGAATCTCTCGCTATCTTTAATAAACTCCTGAAGACTGAGCTCTTCAAAGAGCACTTACTCTCCTAACACCTCTAACACACTAACTACTTCTAACCTCATTTCCTTCTTCCCCTCCTTCACTCCTCTATCCTATTATTCCCCTTTGACCTCCTTTTATCCCTATCCAAAGATGTTTTTACCTTTAAACTTATTTTACATTGTACTTGACTATTGTAAGTCGCTTTGGACAAAAGCGTCTGCCAAATGTAATGTAATGTAATGTAATGTAATGTAATGTAATGTAATGTAATGAAAGGGGTCTAAGGGGAAAAAAAACATTATGCAAATAACGTGTTTAACTGGGCGGAGTTTAATTAAATCTGGAGTTGTGGAGTGTGGCCAGTATTTATTGGGTTTAGTGGGATTAACACTGAAATATTCAACTCTGTCAAATAACTCCAACACTGAACACCATTTAACACTGAAAGAGTTAAAATTACACTTTGAGAGTGAAAATCAACTCTCAGCTGTTTAACTTTACTGTACATCCTGTACTTTTGCACCCCTGGACACTACACTACGCACCTAACTTAAATATAATACTTGCACATGTTTATGTTTATGTTTAATAGTCATATCTACTAATACCTCCTATACTTAGTTTATTCTTTTACTGCACTACCTCATATCTACGACTGTTTGCTTCCACACTTTCTATAGTTTTTTTGTATTTATATATTTATGTATATATTTTTTTAAGTCTCAATTTAGAATTTTATCCCTCAATAAGTGTATTGTACTACACTTATTGTTTGTTTCTACTGTGTATTGTTTTTGTTTCTACTGCGTTGTGTAATTGCTACTGGCTGCTAAATTTCCTTCGGGATCAATAAAGTGTCTATCTATCTATCTATCTATCTATCTATCTATCTATCTATCTATCTATCTATCTATCTATCTATCTATCTATCTATCTATCTATCTATCTATCTATCTATCTATTTCTCCTGCTATCTATCTATCTATCTATCTATCTATCTATCTATCTATCTATCTATCTATCTATCTATCTATCTATCTATCTATCTATCTATCTATCTATCTATCTATCTATCTATCTATCTATCTATCTATCTATCTGTTAAATAAAAGAATTTTTTTCAGATTTGTAACAGAAGTCAATGATCCAAAATGTCACTATACTATTAATACTAATAATAATGCACTCCAAATATCTCCATATATCCAGGATTAAAGTAAGATAAATTATATTGGACAGATACAATCTGTATCTAGTAGATATATAATGAGAAATGGGATGGGTGATATGGCACGATATTTTAGGGTATAATATCGTTCACGATATTTTAACATTTTGACGATATTATCGTGTATGATACGATATGGCACACCCCTCGTGCCTACAGTATATATTTTAATTTTCACTGTGAAGCACTAGCATTACTGCTACTGTGAGCTGATTGGTTAGAGCATGTTTAAAAGCCTTATATCTTATATAAAGTCTTTAACAGCACAACAACTGATGACCCTGAAGGTAAAGTACTGTGAACCTGGCATTATGTAGTTCACTAGAAGTTGAAAGAAAGGAAAAATGTATGATATATACTTGTGTCTAAAAAAAGATTATTGATTAGGGTGTGATTAATATTTTCAGTTTGTACTGAATCAGAACATTAACTTGAGACAAGTAAATAAATTTGCAGGAAGTATACTGTAAACGCAGACAGATGCATAGGGCGCTCGAACAGGTTATGCCATAGACAATACAGAGTTATAAACTGGCTTTCAGATGATTCATACTGTAGATGGTTCAGCGAGCATCACACTGAGCACGCTGTGCAACAGAGGAAGCGGTCCTGATGAGTGCCAGTTTCATCATTATAATGTTTTTGATGGTCTTTATGTCGATGCAGAGATGCGAACACACAAATGCAGAAGTATAATGTTAATGCTGACAGCTGCATAGGGCGCTCGCACAGGCACAGTACATTATAGACAATGCAGAAGTATAAACTGTAAACTGGCTTTAAGATGATTCATACTGTAGATGGTTGAGCGAGCATCCCACTGAGCACGGTGTGCAACAGAGGAAGCTCTTACTCTTCCTTCCTTTTCTGGGTCAGTCCTGATGAGTGACCGTTTCATCATTATAATGTTTTTGATGTCTTTGTCTCTTTAAACTGCAAAGCAACGCAGAGATGCGAACACACAAATGCAGAATATACTGTTAATGTGGACAGCTGCATAGGGCGCTCGCACAGGCACAGTATACAATAAGGACAGATAAATAAAATATAATAAAATAAACTAGCTTTAAGCTGTTAAGCTGAAATTGTACATTGTTGTTGGTTAATTTCCCTAAAATGAACCGTTTGACACTAAACTAAACCTACTGTACACTATAAAGTGAATGAACACTAAATCACAGAAACATTCCACTTTAAAATGTTGGTTAAATTCACTAATTAGAAAGCGAATCTGTATATTTTTTTATATATATATAGATGTATTCTGCATGTCACTCTGGATGTGTTAGAAACCACAAACCACATCAGCCATCAGCAAGTCTATTAGAGATAAGTCTATTACTGAACGTCTCAACCCAGTTTGAGACGAGCGTGGGCTGTGAAACTGGGGGAAACTGTAAATTCATTTCATTTTCTCGCTGAACTCTCGCTCTAAAGGTTCACAAACACTTCTTATCAAACTTAGCTCGCTCGGAGGAAGTTCCGAGGCTAAACTGAAGCGTCTCGGTGTCAGATGCTTTATATCTCCTTTCTGTTCGGGGTGCAGTTTCACCAAAAGCCAAAAGCCCCTCCAGACAACACCTTCCAGCTGCTGGAGGTTTTATTATCCCAACAAAGGGCTCGTAGAGAGAGAGAGAGAGCACTTTCCTCCCAACTTCATTACAGCCTGTCGGAGGAGAGCGTTAGCGCAGACCTCTGGTTGCCTCCTGTTTTCTGGCTTTTTTTCCGTTGTTGCTTTTTTCGCCGTTCACCTCGGGCTACAGGATAGGATGACACAGTGTAGGCTCAGCAGGCTCTGAAGAATGGGATTAAATTACATCACGGTGCTCCTCTCCTCTTTTCCTCCCCCCCCCTCTCTCTCTCTCTCTCTCTCTCTCTCGCAGCAGCAGAACGGAGGAGTGCCGGGGCTTTAATGAAGCCGGAGACGCCGCTTTCTGCTCCTGAGAGCGCTGAGCTAATCCACGTGGCCCAGCCGAGCGAAAACCTTCCCTACGAAAGAGAGAGATAGAGAGAGCGACAGAGCGAGAGCTCGGCGCTCCGTTAAAATCTGCTTAGAAAAGCATGGCAGCAGCTTTTCCAGCGTCGCATGCTTCTCGCCTGTGGATGACATGCTAATGAGCGTGATGCGCTCGTCAGAAACGAAAGGCGAGACATGTTCAAAAGAGCAAAGCGTGCCGCCGAGACAAATGCGGCAGCTCGGTGCGGAGGTGGGAGGCTGAAGAGGTCGTTACGGGATTAATCCGGCAAAAAAGATCAAAATTTACTGTACAGTTCACACACTCAAACAAGGAATTGCACCAATCAACCAATCAAGATCAAGTTTGCTATCGACAGGCCTGCACCATTGGCTGCAACACAAGCTCAAAGCATGATCCACCCACCCCCATGTTTAACAGCTGTTGAGGTTGCTTTTGCCCATTGCACCCAAAGATCTTTTTTAACTCTTGTTCTACAGGACTTCTGATTCCAATCTTACTGAAGGTATTTTGCAGTTCTAGTAATTTTGAGTTCTAGTAAAACTACAAGCAGATCTCACATCCCAAAAGTAGTATCGGACAACGCACCATTATTCCAGGCTATATACGTACATGTATCCAGATAACTTTTGGAAAAACTGAGATTGATATCTCAGTTTAGAGGTGGATTTCAGAATGACGGGGTCGGTCGTTACAGGAATAATCTGGCAAAAAAGATCAACATTTACTGTACAGTTTTCACACTCAAACAGGGAATTGCAGCCAATCAAACTAGATCAAGTTTGCTATCGACAGGTTGCTTTCTTTACTTTTGGCAGTAAAACGTTGCCTGCACCACTCACTGGCTGCAACACAAGCTCAAAGCATGATCCACCCACCCTCATGTTTAACAGTTGTTAGGGTTGCTTTTGCCCATTGCACCCAAAGATCTATTTTAACTCCATTCTTTAACAAGACTTGAGACAAAAATGCGCTATGCTCATGCTATGCTATGTTCCTTTAAATTTTTCTAACACTGAAGGTTATGGTGGTGCCGACTTCTGATTCCAATCTTACTGAAGGAGTTTTATCGCTCAGGGCACTATTATTCCAGGCTACATGCACAGGTATCCAGATAACTTTTGGAAAAACTGAGATTCTGACATTTGCCACCTTCACTTGGAATTATTTCCCATTTACACAGAGACAAAGATGCTCAAAAGAGCAAATCATGCTATGCACAAATGTGATATTTCAGTGCAGAGGTGGATTGCTGAATAAAGGGGTTGTTACAGGAATAATCTGGCAAAAATATAATAACATTTACACAGTTTTCACTCTAGTATTTTAAGCTGCAGTCAACAAAAGTATTGGGAAACCTGCTCATTCTCTGTTTCCTTTAAAATCAATGATATAAAAAGAGTTTATCCTGCTTTTTGGAGTTTGGAGTAAATGTCTCTACTGAAAAATGCTCGTTGAGCCGTCACAAACTAGTTGCCGAACAATTGCAGATGCCTGGCAAATATTTGGCATGCTAGATATCTGACTCAGTCGGCGACTTAGAGTCAAGAGCAGGGGCTACATAGTGCCAATGGAATCACGAAGTAAATGCACTTTCTGCTCCCTCTTTTATGTCATTAAATGACTGTTAAACTCTTAAAAGAGCTAAAAGCTAAAACTTTTAATTACAAATAATAATGAACTACATTAACTACTTCTACTTCTGCAGAGATAAGACGGGCTGTGTGTGTGCATTTACACATCTGCGTCAGCAATTGCTGTAACTTAAATAGGGGTTGTAAAAGCTGTTATCTCCAGCAGGTCCAGTATTTGAGTTAAGAGGCAGAACTTTAAAGGTTCAGCTCTCGTCACGTCGTATCAAATCAAATCAGACTGAAATATTTGGTCCGTGCTTTTGTCCACTGTAACGTGTTCAAAAGAGCAAAGCGAGCGCCAGCCGCGACTAACACGCCGTCACAGCGCGAGAGAGAGAGAGAGTGTGTGTGTGTGTGTGTGTGTGAAGGGAGGATTGAGGTAGAGTGAAATTGAATGTGCCAGAGTCAGCAGCGAGCACTGATCCGTTCTGACACACCAACCAGAGCATGGCTTCCTGTTTTAGCGTCCGCGGCGCGCGGGCGGCTGGAGAGACGGTCCCCTCGCCTCGCAGCACAACACACACCCCGAATTAACATCAAAGGCCTGCACACACACACACACACACACACACACACTTTGATGCTCCATCTTCTCCTGCATGAAGCTCACACACACTGCAGAGCATCGTCTCGAAAGCGAGGATCAAACACACCACGTTCACACAAGTTCACACTGCATATACACACTCAGACTAAGAGTGTGTGTTTATGTGTGTGTGTGTGTGTGTAGATGAGCCTGAGACACACTTATATCTCTCAGATGTTGTAATTCTGAGCTGTTTTCACCTGGTTAATCAAAGGCTTGTTTCAGAGTCAATAACGATCAGCTAATCACAAACAGCAGTGCACTGATCACCAGCCACAGCCACTACCTGCCTCTGTCAATCCAGCAGCCACTACCTGCCACTATCAGTCCAGCAGCCACTACCTGCCACTATCAGTCCAGCAGCCACCTTTAGTCCAGCATCCACCATCAGTCCAGTAGCCACTATCAGTCCAGTAGCCACTATCAGTCCAGTAGCCACCATCAGTCCAGTAGCCACCATCAGTCCAGTAGCCACTATCGGTCCAGTAGCCACTATCGGTCCAGTAGACACCATCAGTCCAGTAGCCACCATCAGTCCAGTAGCCACTATCGGTCCAGTAGCCACTATCAGTCCAGTAGCCACCATCAGTCCAGTAGCCACTATCGGTCCAGTAGACACCATCAGTCCAGTAGCCACCATCAGTCCAGTAGCCACTATCGGTCCAGTAGCCACTATCAGTCCAGTAGCCACTATCAGTCCAGTAGCCACTATCAGTCCAGTAGCCACCATCAGTCCAGTAGCCACCATCAGTCCAGTAGCCACTATCGGTCCAGTAGCCACTATCAGTCCAGTAGCCACCATCAGTCCAGTAGCCACTATCGCTCCAGTAGCCACTATCGGTCCAGTAGACACCATCAGTCCAGTAGCCACCATCAGTCCAGTAGCCACTATCGGTCCAGTAGCCACTATCGGTCCAGTAGACACCATCAGTCCAGTAGCCACCATCAGTCCAGTAGCCACTATCGGTCCAGTAGCCACTATCAGTCCAGTAGCCACTATCAGTCCAGTAGCCACTATCGGTCCAGTAGCCACTATCGGTCCAGTAGACACCATCAGTCCAGTAGCCACTATCAGTCCAGTAGACACCATCAGTCCAGTAGCCACCATCAGTCCAGTAGCCACTATCAGTCCAGTAGCCACTATCGGTCCAGTAGCCACTATCAGTCCAGTAGCCACTATCAGTCCAGTAGCCACTATCGGTCCAGTAGCCACTATCGGTCCAGTAGACACCATCAGTCCAGTAGCCACCATCAGTCCAGTAGCCACTATCGGTCCAGTAGCCACTGTCAGTCCAGTAGACACCATCAGTCCAGTAGCCACTATCAGTCCAGTAGACACCATCAGTCCAGTAGCCACTATCGGTCCAGTAGCCACTATCAGTCCAGTGGACACCATCAGTCCAGTAGCCACTATCAGTCCAGTAGCCACTATCAGTCCAGTAGACACCATCAGTCCAGTAGCCACTATCCGTCCAGTAGCCACTATCAGTCCAGTAGACACCATCAGTCCAGTAGACACCATCAGTCCAGTAGACACTATCAGTCCAGTAGCCACTATCAGTCCAGTAGACACCATCAGTCCAGTAGCCACTATCAGTCCAGTAGCCACTATCGGTCCAGTAGACACCATCAGTCCAGTAGCCACTATCAGTCCAGTAGCCACTATCAGTCCAGTAGCCACTATCAGTCCAGTAGACACCATCAGTCCAGTAGCCACTATCAGTCCAGTAGACACCATCAGTCCAGTAGACACCATCAGTCCAGTAGACACTATCAGTCCAGTAGCCACTATCAGTCCAGTAGACACCATCAGTCCAGTAGCCACTATCAGTCCAGTAGCCACTATCGGTCCAGTAGACACCATCAGTCCAGTAGCCACTATCAGTCCAGTAGCCACTATCAGTCCAGTAGCCACCATCAGTCCAGTAGCCACTATCAGTCCAGTAGCCACTATCGGTCCAGTAGACACCATCAGTCCAGTAGCCACTATCAGTCCAGTAGCCACTGTCAGTCCAGTAGACACCATCAGTCCAGTAGCCATTATCAGTCCAGTAGACACCATCAGTCCAGTAGCCACTATCAGTCTATCATCCACCTTTAGTCCATCACCCATTGTCAGTCCAGCATCCAATCACTAATCAGCTAACTGTTGATTGGTTGGTACTAATTGGACGAGAGTAGATTTTTTGCACTACTGCTACTGATTATGAATTGGTTGGAACTAGGCCTGTAACGATAAATTTTTTTGCAAACAATATGTTGTCCCAGAAATTATTGCGATAAACAATATTGTTGGCATTTTAAGAGCATTAATTGCACAAATTTAATAATAATGTAATATCATAACAAATTAGTTACACCCTTTTAAAGACAATAAACATTCCATTCCTGTTCACGCACCTGAAGAAAAGTTTCCAGCTTGAACCAAAGTAGGTTATCCTCATATATTATATATATAGTGCAGAGGCAGGGGAACCGTGGGTCTGCCCCACACCATGACGTGCAGCCCCGGTCTGTCCCAGCTGGCCCGCGTTGGACCGGCATAAAGACTTTGCCTCAGCCTTTACTAGAGAGATACACTGATGGTGAGAGGAAGGCTGAGGCAACACGAAGCTAAGAGACACCCTGTGCCTGTGTCTCTCTGTGCTTTAGCACTACCGTGTCATGCCTACAGTCACAATATATGTAAGGGCATTTTGTAAATGCAAACACAACTGTTGATATCACGATTATTGAAATGATTGAAGTCATGGCCATTTATTGAACGATAAGTCGATAATGTAATTATTGTGACAGGCATGGTTGGAACCACTTATCTGACAATTGATTGGTTGGCAACACTGCTACCGAGTTCTGATTGGTTCGCATTAGTGCTGTTGAGTGTTGATTGGAAGTACTGATTAACTGGTACTACTCAGGCGAGAGTTGATTGGATTGTACCATTGCAACTGGGTACAGATTGGTTGGTACTGAGCAGCGGAGAGTTGATGGGTAGTACTGCTGCTGTTGAGTGTTATTTTTTGTTATTATTAAATGTTGATTTAATTGTATTTTCTGTACTGCTTGTTGATTGGTTTGTACTGCTGCTACTGCTTGTTGATTGGTTGAATTCCCGCTGGTGTTGACTGGAGATTCTGCCCCCGGGAGCAGTTTGTTTGGCATTGTGTGATTCAGTTAAATACAGATGAATTAGTGTGGTGTTTTTCTCGGCTGATGGACGCTGAGGACTAATTGCTGCAGATCTACAGTAGCTGTTCCCAGTCTCAGGCTTTTCTCTGTGCTTGATCCCTGCAGGAGCCTCCACAGCCGGGCACTGTGCCACCCAGCGCCATCCTGCTCCAATTATACAGCTTCATCAGCGCCAACCGCCACAACATCACAGCACTGCAGTACTTAACCACACTTTCCCACACAGAGTCTTTATATATACTCTATATATAACATTAGAATACTAAACCCAAATATACATAAAAAAATAAACTTAGTGAAGAATAATCAGTGAGAGTGTCTACCTGTAATTAACTCTATATAACATTAGAATACTAAACCTAAATAAACATAAAGAATAAAGTCAGTGTTCAGTGAGAGTGTCTACCTGTAATTAACTCTATATAACATTAGAATACATAAACAAAGCCAGCGGTCAGTAAGTGTGTTTTCCTATAAAACTACATAAATAAAATAGCTTTTGACTGAGACAATAAATACTGGCCTTGTTTATGTTTATTTGTTTATGGTGTATTCTAATGTTATATAGAGTTAATTACAGGTAGACACTCTCACTGAACTTATTAGTGTTTATTTATTGTGTTTAGTATTCTAATGTTTTATAGAGTTAATTACAGATAGACACTGTCACTGAACACTGAATTTATTAATGTTTATTTATTGAGTTTAGTATTGTAATGTTATATAGAGTTAATTACAGATAGAGTTCATTCTATATTCTATAGAGTCAGTGAAGAGTGAAAGTGTTTTTCTGTAAAACAAACTTAACACTGATCACACTGGATTAATTAAGTGTATTTATGTAAAGTGTTTAATGTGTTTTCTGAACAAATAAACTCGTACTGTTCATATAAACAGATTTACACATCATTTTCTCAGCACTGTACACACACACACACACACACACACACACACACACACACACACACACACACACACACGGCCAAACCAGATGTGGCTGTGGCAGTGTTTTAGAAACCAGACACACACACACACACATGCAGTGAAACCACTGGTATTTTATTGCTTTCCCGATTGATGCAGTGAGTGAAAGCTGTAAGAGATTAATGGCGACTTTTGTGAGAGCGGCTTATTGCCTCAGATTACACAACCGAGAGTAAACACACACCGCCTCGCCTGCGTACAGATCCATCATCACACACACACACACACACACCCCCCACACACACACACTCCACACACACACACACACACCCTCCACACACACACACACACCCTCCACACACACACCCTCCACACACACACACTCCACACACACACCCTCCACACACACACACACACCCTCCACACACACACACACACACACACACACACACCACACACACACCCTCCACACACACACACACACACACACACCCTCCACACACACACACACACACACACACACACACACACCACACACACACCCTCCACACACACACACTCACACACACACCCTCCACACACACACACACACACACACACACACACCACACACACACCCTCCACACACACACACACACACACACACCCTCCACACACACACCCTCCACACACACACACACACACACACACACACACACACACCCTCCACACACACACACACACACACACACACACACTCCACACACACACCCTCCACACACACACACACACACACACACACCCTCCACACACACACACTCCACACACACACCCTCCACACACACACACACACACACACACCCTCCACACACACACACACACACACACACACCCTCCACACACACACACACTCCACACACACACCCTCCACACACACACCCTCCACACACACACACTCCACACACACTCCACACACACACACACACACACACCCTCCACACACACACACACACACACACACACCCTCCACACACACACACACACACACACACACCCTCCACACACACACCCTCCACAC